>NW_015163123.1:121023-122487 GCF_001447785.1 Gekko japonicus
GGAAACTAGTACCTCGGAGGTACTAGTTTTTTACTGCGCGGCTTCGGCGGGAAGCCTCGGGTGAGCCACGGGAGCTCTACGCTCCCCAGATGTTGCAGTGAGATTGCGCCCGGAAAGTCCGCCTATCTTCCATCGATTCAGCGTCGCTAATGCTCCGTGTGACCGCAGCCGCAGAAAAGGAAACAGAGCACTTGGAGAAGAAGAGAGTCTAGGGCTGCCGTCAGACGTGCCTTTAAATCTAACTTAGCTGCAAAAATGCCTGACGGATCTAAAGTGTATGATCAGACTACAGCGTCTGGGAAAGGTCCCGCAGTCATCAGCAACTCGTGCTGCTCCGCCACAGAAACGGAGTTAAAAGAAACCGAGGAAAATCTGGTCTTAACTGGTTCTGACAGGCCACGGATGGACTTTCCACTGTCTGATCGTGCAAGCACACTCTCAAGCCGTCGGGATGGTCTGCCCATTCCATCCTGACTCAATGTCCTTTTTTTTTTGCTTGCTTGCTTGCTTAGCATAATTGTAATATAGTCGCAGACCGCCACATGTGGAGAACTCTCCATGTGGGGTTCGATTCCTCGTTTATGTGCATGCGTAAACAAAGGCAATTAAAAAACCCCACTCGCCCGAATGTGCCATCTGATCGCGCAGTGGGGAATTCCGCCCCCCAGGGGGGTTTGGTAACCCTAGGCTGAGCCCCCAGCAAAACGGGATGTGTGATTGCGTGACTCCGTGTCAAATTCCTACAGAGGTAATAGGAGCGCTTCCCGACCGTGCCAAATGGCATGTCTGACCGCAGCCTAGCCTGGCCTGTAGGTCCTTCAGAGAGGGAAAGTCGCATGCCAGGTGGTGGCCAAGAACATGTCTGAGATGTCACCTCCTTCTTCCCAGGTTTGGGACTGGCTAGTGTTGGAACAGGCCCAAGAATTGCCATTAAAGCTTGCAGGATGACTCTGGGTGAAAATCTGAACCTCTGCAGTTTTAGAGAGGAGATATAAAAAGAGTCCCATGAAAGAAAGGGCCTGTCCATGTGGCACCAAAGTGGTGGAATCAGTTGAACACGGACTGTCTTATTGTCGCTTTTATCAGGTAGTTCGGTTAAATATAATTTCCCCTCTGATTAATAATTATCCAGGATGTTCTGATAGTGATATCTTAAAAACTCTCTCTTAGCCAACATGACGAACCTTCCTGATGCTTTAAAAGTGCACCATCTTCTAAATGACTCTGTTCCGGGAATATCAATGGACGTAGCCAAGTTTTTACAATCGGCAATAAAGCTAGGAAAACTTACAATGAGCAGGGGTCATTTGGGGGGGGACGCGGGGGGACGCCATCCCCCCGGGTGAGGTGCGGGAGGGCGGGGCCTGGAGCTCCCTGCTGGTGCCCGCTGGAGGTCGCCGCCGGCTGTGGGGAGGACACACTTCCGGTGATGTCAGGGGGTGTGGCATATGCTAATGAGTTATG
>NW_015163123.1:122536-123802 GCF_001447785.1 Gekko japonicus
TGTGTGTATGTATAAATTTTATGTACAGATTTTAAATTGTAGTGATTTCCAACTATTGGTAATTTTGTTGTTGTTCAGTCGCACAGTCGAGTCCGACTCTTCGCGACCCCATGGACCAGCTCCCGCCAGGACCCATTTTATTTCCCAATGATTTTATTGTGTAGCTATGCTTCTGATTTGTACTGGTCGTTGGCCGAATAAATAAATTGAGCAATTGAACCTGGGTCTCCCAAATCCTAGTTCAGCAATAAACCACTCTGGTTTCCCTGTGAAAAAGAAATGAAAAGGGGCCAATATGGACACCCCGGCTTCCTGTCAGAGAGGCATGTCCCGGGATTGCTGGTTTTAAAGATAATCCTCAGCTTCTGAAGAGCCCTCTGGTCCCTCTAGGGTTGCCGAATCTGGGTTGGGAAATACCTAGAGATTGGGAGGGGGGGAGCCTGGGGGGCAGGGTTTGAGGAGGGGATTAACCTCGGCAGGGCACAAGGCCACAGAGTCCACCCTCCAAAGCAGCCATTTCCTCCAGGGGAGCTGATCTTGGTCGCATGGAGAGCAGTTGTAATAACAGGAGCTCTCCAGGTGCCCCCTGGGGGATGGCAACCCTAGGTCCCTCGGATTTCTCTGCAAGGGCGTTTCCAGGCCCTACCTGCTCTGATTCGACTCCCTTTCTTATTTTAAAAGGATTCGACATGGTTCTGTTCCTGTCCGGATTGCTTAAATGAAAGCTGGGATTGCCTAGTGCTGAAAAAGCCCCTTCCTCCTTAAAGCCGCATCGCTGCTGAAACACAACATGCAGGCCGTCTCCATCAGCATCCGTTCTGCAGTAACCAGGTTGCTGCAGTGCTCAACCGTCTTTTAATTTTTACAGCTCTGCGTGGGGTCGCCAGCCTCCTGCTGTTACGGCTGATCTCCAGGCGACAGAGATCGGTCCACCTGGAGAAAATGGCCGCTTTGGAAGGTGGACCTTGACATTATAGCCCAACGAAATCCCTCCATTCCCCAAACCCCGCCCTCCTCAGGCTCCACCCCTCAAATCTCCAGGTATTTCCCAACCCACAGCTGGCAACCCTAGCTCCGGGTGAATAAGCTCGATAGTCAGCCGATTACCAATTCCTTCTCTTTGGCCAGGGTGTCACTCAGATGGTTTGTTTGTTTTTTAGTGCCTTCCACTGTTCTCCATGGGAGGAGGAGGAGGAGGAAGAAGAAGAAGAAGAGGATGAGGAGTCTCAGAGCGGCTCACAAACTCCTTTCCCTTCCCCTCCCCAC
>NW_015163123.1:123906-126498 GCF_001447785.1 Gekko japonicus
CGCCCTTCACTACCCAAAGGAGTCTCAGAGCGGCTCACAAACTCCTTTCCCTTCCCCTCCCCACAACAGACACCCTGTGAGGTAGGTGGGGCTGAGAGAGAAGAAGAGATTGGATTTATACCCCGCCCTTCACTACCCAAAGGAGTCTCAGAGCGGCTCACAAACTCCTTTCCCTTCCCCTCCCCACGACAGACACCCCGTGAGGTAGGTGGGGCTGAGAGAGCTCTGACAGAAACGGCTCTTTTTCAAGGACAGCTCTGACAAGAACTACGGCTTGCCCAAGGTCATCCAGCAGGTGCAAGTGGAGGAGTGGGAAATCGAACCCCGTTCTCCCAGATTAGAGTCTGCTCCGCACACTTAACCACTACACCAAATGGGAAGTTCGGGGAGGTGACGAGAGAGCCCGGGAGGTTTCCAGTGGTTGTGCATTATGGACAAAACGTAAATGTTTGAGCATCAAGTAAGTGGCAGGCTGGCAAGCAGGCCCTGGGACCCTCCAAAGCAACCTGGGATGCTGCAGAAGACCTGCATTAACAACATATGCACACACATACACCCACCAGGCTGCCTGGGTGCTAGGGTTGCCACCCGCTTGGGAGGAAAGCTTAATGACACCTTGTGTACCACGGGGATAGATCAAGATGGGTAGCCGTGTGAGTCTGTCCGTAGCAGCAGAAAGCAGCAAGAGTTCAGTTGCATGATCTCAAAGACTAGCAACATTTGTGGCAGGGTAGGAGCTTTTGTGAGTCACTGCTCACTACTTCAGATCCCAGCCAACCCACAACCAGGCCCATAGGTATGGGGTATCTGAGGAAATGAGCAGTGGCTCACGATAGCTCCTCCCCTGCCACATATTTTGTTAGTCCTTAAGATGCTACTGGACTCTTGCCAACCCTGCTTAGCTTACAAGATCTGATGAGATTGGGCCAGTCTGGGCCGTCTGGGTCGGATCTCCACCTATTTAGCTTCTGTCAAAGGGGGATGCCCCCCCCCCCGGTCTGTTGGCAACCCAGTGCCCAGTTGCAAAAACAGACTTTGCCAGCAGGGTGCGCTCTAGCAAGCAACTGCAGGTTAAAACTCTCTGAGCACTTTCCTGGGAGTAAGTCGCCTTGATTCAAATTGGGCTTACCCCTGAGTAAACTTACTTAGGGCTGCTCCCATATTCAAGGTATTAATACAAATCTACCCAGTGAGCCATTAAGAAAGCATGCTTGCATCCCAGAACAAATAGGAACTGTCCCCCCGTCCCCCCCCCAGCAGCAGTTTTAAAGATTGGCTGAAGTTCTTCTTGGCATCCAGCGTGGTGCTGGGCATGATCCCAGGTGCTGGGCATCTTTTGGGGAGGTGTTTGGGACCTGCGGTGTTCACCGGAACAACCCGTTCTGTTCCATGCACTGCAGGGCTTATGGCTATTTTTATCCAGGATCGCTTCTGGGCCGGTCCCACAAGACAGGACAGGTCTGACCAGTTTCCTCTTCCTGGGGCCCAAGTCCTGCCACATTCTTGGGCTCTCAGGAGTCTTTGGGTGGGAGGGTGGTTGGCTTGGGCTGGCTCCAGCTTTCCAAGGACCCTGGGCAAGAAACCCACAACTGCATGCTGTGTCTTGCCTCTCTTTTTCCTTCTTTGCAATGGGTACCACTCACCAGTGGTCCTCATCAGGTGCTGGGAGACGGGTGTGTGTGTAGCAAATCTTCCCTTTGGCTGGGCACTGCCTCTGTATGTGAGCCCAGGCTCATGGATCCACAGGCTTAAAGGCACCACCTTTGCCCTCACATTCCTTGAATGACTCCACAGGAAGCCTAAATTAAAGTGCAACTTCTGTCCTTGGAAAGCAAGTGATGGTGAAAGCTTTGCCCATTGAATTTCTTCCTGTGGAGAGAATTCTGTGGAGAGAGCCAGTTTGGTGTAGTGGTTAAGTGCGCGGACTCTAATCTGGGAGAACCGGGTTTGATTCCCCACTCCTCCACTTGCACCTGCTGATGTGACCTTGGGTCAGTCACAAGCTCTGGCACAGCTGTCCTTGAAAAACAGCCGTTTGTGTCAGAGTTCTCTCAGCCCCACCCACCTCACAGGCAATGCTCCCTCTAAGCTGTGAAATCTTGGGAGCAAAAATGCTACTTTGTGAGCTACTGGCATTAAAGTTGTGAGCGAGCCATTTGACTGCTGCATAAATTAGTTTGCTTTGGAGCCACATCCTTCCTGAGCTAAGACAAAAACGTGTGAGCCAGAGGCTTAAAAACTGTGAGCTAGCTCACACTAACTCAGCTTAGAGGGAACACTGCTCACAGGGTGTCTGTTGTGGGGAGGGGAAGGGAAAGGAGTTTGTAAGCCGCTCTGAGACTCCAAGTGAAGGGCGGGGTATAAATCTAATCTCTTCTTCTTCTTCTTCTTCTTCTTCTGTGGCACAGGATCCCTGCTGCAAAAACAATGGGGGTAATTTGCTGGCTGACCTCAAGGAAAAGCACACCCTGTCTTTTCAGGGGGCTGATTTAAACAGCTCTTTGATTCCACCTCCAAACCAGCTCCAGACGCCCTTAGACAGCTATCAATAGTTCACTTGGAGGTTTCATTTATTTATTTATTTATTTATTT
>NW_015163123.1:126718-129769 GCF_001447785.1 Gekko japonicus
CATTTATTTATTTATTTATTTATTTATTTATTTATTTATTTATTTATTTCGGCATTTTTACCCTGCCCTCCCCGCAAGCGGGCTCAGGGCGGCTTACAAGGGGCACAGGCCCGTACATAAAATCCAATAAAACAATAAAATCATAACCAATACATTACTATCGACAATAAAGTGCTTGCATTAGCAGGATGGTCTTGAGTTGTTATGGCACCTGGAGTTCTGGAAATGCAACTTATAATCAGACTGCTGCCCCCCCCCCCGGAGGAAACAGCTGCTTTGGGTGGTGAGCTGTGTGGCACTGTACCCTGCTGTGGCCCCTCCCCTCTCCAAACCCTGCCCTTCCCCAAGCTTCCCCCCCAAATCTCCAGGAATTTTCTAACCCAGAGTTGGCAGCCCTAAGCTCACCTCTTTTTGTTGTCGTCTCCTATATCTGAGAGAGACAGGCGGGATGTGTTAATGGAGGAGAAGTCAATGGATAAATGGGGAACAAGTAAGTGCAGCCTGTCAGGATTTACTGGACGGATCTGCTGGCAAAGCAAGTCAAGGGGTAAAAAATGGACATCGCAGCAAGCTGGAACACGGCAGCCAACAGAACGGCCAGCTCCTCCAGCGCTGTATTTCAACCCTTTCATGGCTCTAAATTACAGCCAACGAGAATGTGGTTACAGGGCAGCAGGGAAATGCTAAATCGATGGACAATCCTGCCTTTGAAAGAGCTTAATAAGATGCATTGTTGAATGAGGACAAAGATAACATTTTGAATGCAACGGAGGCAGTTTTAAAGTACTTTCCCCTCCTCCCGGGGTAGGGTTGCCATCTCTGGGCTGGGAAATTCCTGGAGATGTCGGTTTGGAGCCTGGGAAGGTAGGATTGGTGGAGGGGAGGGGGTTCGGCAGAGTATAATGCCATCGACTCAACCCTCCAAAGCCGCCATTTCCTCCAGGGGAACTGATCTCCGCAGTCTGGTGATCAGTCGTGATTCCAGGAGGTCTCCAGGCCCCACCTGGAGATTGGCAACCCCAGCACAGGGTGTGCCAGGGGAAATGGGTTCTCATTCCAGTAGGGTCTGCCCGAACCAGGGAAAAGCCACAGACAGGGGGGAAGGGGCTTGTGAAAATACCCGTACACGATCACCCAGTCTCTGGAGCAAACTTGCAATCTTTTTTTTAAAATGCTAAAACTAATCATTCTGCCCTGATAATTTGGGCCAGGTTGTGGTCATGGTGTGTGACGGGCGTGGTCCCTGAATATTCAGCCCTGTCTTTAAAAAATGCTCGTGTTTCAGAGGTGGAAAAAGATAAGACGGCTGGCATGGATCCCTGTACTGAGACAATGAAATGTATCACAATGTTTGTGGTGTCCTTATGTCCTCCAATGGGGTGATTTATTGACAGTGCTGAGAAGCCAGAGAACAGCCTCATCCTAATAAAAAGAACCTCTATCAGTAGTCTTTAACATCTTGGCGCTGTTCCTCATCTTAGGCCAAGGCCTTCCACGTACCACCAGCCCCCCTGGCTTTTCTGTTGATTTATTTATTGGGAAGAAATAACAGAGTCTCTAGCTCCGAACTGTTACCCACGCAAACAAAAGCAGCAGCTTGCCTTTTCCGTTTCCAATTGCCACTTTTAGTCCTGGTTTATGAGACAGATGAGAGGATATGTAATCTTGCTCGCTTGGACTTGCATATCTCCAAATACTTTATAGGCAGAGAATTTCCAGTTCTCTCCTGCAGCATTTTGACAGTTCTGCATTTCTGCCCTCAGATGATCTTTTTAAAACCACACTGAGAATCCCATTCATGGCTCCTTCGATGGCCGTTTTCTTGTTCTAGTGAGGCTTTTATAAAGGTCAAATTGTTTTGGCATTTATATCAAAAGGTGAGCAGTTTCTCTCTGCGGACCAAATTACCTTACTAATAGCTCCTTCAGATATTTGCTGCAATGAAGTCTGGACTTTTCATTTTAAATTTTATTGCTACTCCAGTTGGATACTTTCCCCTTTGCATTTGCTTGGTATGCCCCCCCAGAATATTGGTTTTCAATACATGATTATATTCCTGAGGTATACGACCTTCTGGGAGGAAAATAATTTACTTTCTTTTCTATCTGGTGGTGGTGGAAAGTACCAAGTCACTTACGGTGACCTCGTAGAGTGTTCAAGGCAAGGTTTTCAAGGTGTGGTTTGCCATTGCCCACCTCTGTATAGCAACCCTGGACTTCCTCGGTGGTCTCCCATCCAAATACTAACGAGGACCCACCCTGCTTAGCTTCCAAGATCTGATGAATCAGGCTAGCCCAGGCTAGTAAAGGTAAAGGTTTCCCTTGCTCGAAAGCCAGTCGAATCCGACTCTACGGTGCGGTGCTCATCTCCGTTTCCAAGCCGAAGAGCCAGCACTGTCCGAAGATGTTTCCATGGTCATATGGCCACCATGACTAGACGCCAAGGTGCACGGAATGCTGTTACCTTCCCACCAAAGCGGTACTTTATCTACTTGCAATTTTTTGCTTTCGAACTGCTAGATTGGCAGGAGTTGGGCCAGAGATGGGAGCTCACTCCGTCATGCAGCATTCGGGTCTCAAACTGCCGAACAACAGACTTTCCGGTCTGCATTTCAGCATCTTAACCGCTGAGCCACTGCAGCCCCTTTTATCAGGGACCTTTTCAGTTCAGGAAAGAGACGGAAGTCCTTTCTCCACATGCATCACAGACAGTCGCAATCTGAATTTGGCACCAAGCTCAAAGGAATTGAAGAGAATGTACACCTGAATGTTATGGGATACATAGGGTGGGGAATGTGTGAGGAAGCACTATCACCACTGTGCTGGCCATTGGTCAGCATCCATCCTTGCCGCCATGAAGAGAGAAAGAAATGTCTCCCCAGCACGCTTCTAAACTGGTCCCAGCACGAATTGGCACCAGCTTGTTCTCTTGCTGGTATCTCATAGAGTCGTAGAGTCATAGAGTTGGAACGGACCTCCAGGGTCATCTAGTCCAACCCTCTGCACAAGGCAGGAAATTCACAAATGCCTCCCCCTCCACACACCCAGTGAC
>NW_015163123.1:130315-145124 GCF_001447785.1 Gekko japonicus
ATCTGGGAGAACCGGGTTTGATTCCCCACTCCTCCACTTGCACCTGCTGATGTGACCTTGGGTCAGTCACAAGCTCTGGCACAGCTGTCCTTGAAAAAGAGCAGTTTCTGTCAAGAGTTCTCTCAGCCCCACCCACCTCACAGGGTGTCTGTTGTGGGGAGGGGAAGGGAAAGGAGTTTGTAAGCCGCTCTGAGACTCCAAGTGAAGAGCGGGGTAGAAATCCAATCTCTTCTCTTCTTCTTCTCTTATACTTCTGCTAATACAGTCCAAAATGGCATTTGCCTTTTTAGCTACTGCATCACACTGCTGCCTCATGTTCAGGGTATGTGTGGCTTAGGAGGCTTAGGTGAAGAAATGGGTAAAAGGAAGTAGGAAATGGGTTAAAGGAAGTAGGATGTGTGGCTTAGGAGAGGAAATGGGTTAAAGGAAGTAGGCCAAAGTAGAACACCCAGTGTAAGTCTGTGTACAAATGGGCGGCTGTGGGAACTGTGTCAGAGGCAGGTCACTTCAGGATGTAGCCCACAGCAGGTCAGGTGAGAGGAAGGGCACACATTCACACTGGTTGAAATGTGGTCAAACGCTATTAAGATCTTCTGTGGTTATTTGCTGCAAAAATACCCTTGACTTTTTTTAAAAAAAAAATCTCAGCTAGCAGAGGCAGGTTCCACGCAGGCCTTTTTCCCCACAGGAGGAGCAGGAAGTCCCAATGTCTCATGGGACTTTTCCTTTGGAATGTCCCTTTCAACCAGATTTTTAAAAATACCCACCTTGATCTGGTTCTGACAAGGACTGTCCTTGAAAGGGCAGTTCTTGAAAGAGCTCTCTCAGCCTCACCTACCTCACAGGGTGTCTGTTGTGGGGAGGGGAAGGGAAGTTTGTAAGCTGCTCTGAGATTCCTTCGGGCACTGAAGGGCAGGGTATAAATCCAATCTCTTCTCTTCTTCTCTCTTCTTCTTACCTGCCTACCATTTTTCTTCTCACCTTGACGCAGAGAGTACTCCATCTTTCTGTGTTATACCTCTGAGCATGCCAGTCACAGCTGCCGGCGAAACATCAGGTCCTACAATGCCAAGACCACGGGTCATACAGCCCGGAAAATCTACAACAACTAAATTGTCTTCTAGTAGTATTCTACTGCCCTAACCTGGCTAGCCCTGGCTAGTGGGATCTCGTCAGATCTTGAAGGCTAAATAGGGTCAGCCCTGGCTAGTATTTGGATGGGAGACCACCGAGGAATACCAGGGTTGCTATGCAGAAGAAGGCAATGGCAAACCACTTCTGAACATCTTTTGCCAGGGTCGCCATAAGTCAACTGTGACTTGACAGCAAAATATATATATATATATTCTGCTTGTAGACCTATTATGTCTTCCACAGTGGATGTGGAGCTAAGGTTCTTGTTCTGAATACATTTGAAATAGCCGTATCATGTTTGTTACCCATAGTGCAATCCTGTGTGTACTAAGCCCATTGTACTAATTAATTCTGTGTAGAAATGCATAAAGTTTGTTCAGGGATCATTTCCTGCAGGAGCGCACAGGAGCGGAGCTCCGGCAGTAAAGAGCCCAGGGGGTGGGCACATGCAACAAGCCCCACCCCCTGCTCCCAGAAGCCCTCAGTCAGAGCAAGAAGCAGCCAGGTAAGTTGCAGAGCTTCCCCCGGCCCCCCGGTCCAAAACAGTCCAGTGGCACCTTTAAGACCAAGTTTTATTCAGGTACAAGCTCTCCCTTCTCTGCGAGGGCAGATCTGCGCGTTTCCCCCCCCCCCCCAATAGCTAGCCATCCAAAACAGTCCAGTGGAGCCTGAGCGGTGGGTGTTGCCTTCTGACACACTTTCGGTGATGTCAGGGGGTGTGGCATATGCAAACAAGCTATGCTAATAAGTTATGCTAATGAGCTCCTGCACCTCTTTTTCTACGGAATGACCCCTTAGTTTGTTACAGATCTATTCCCCACTACCCGTTAACTGGAAATCCCAATCTTAACTTAAAGGGGGAGGCTGCAGTCTAGCAGGCAGGGTGTTAGATGTGGAATTCAGGTTCTGATCTCTGCTCGGAGACAGAACAGGCGAGACAAAGATAAATGCCATGTACTGCCACAATTCGGATTGAGACTAACACTAATTAATGTCACTAATCTCACTAATGTGAGAGCCAGTTTGGTGTAGTGGTTTACGTCTAACCTGGGAGAACTGGGTTTGATTCCCCACTCCTCCACTTGACCCTGCTGATGTGACCTTGGGTCAGTCACAACCTCTGGCACAGCTGTTCCTGAAAGAGCAGTTTGTGTCAGAGTTCTCTCAGCCCCAACCACCTCACAGGCAATGCTCGCTCTAAGCTGCGGAGTCTTGTGAGCAAAAATTTTATTTTGTGAGCTCCTGGCATTAAAGTTGTGAGCAAGCAATTTGACTAGGGCATAAATGAGTTTGCTCGGGAGCCATCCTTCCTGAGCTAACACAAAAACATGTGAGCCAGAGGCTAAAAAACTGTGAGCTAGCTCACACTAACTCAGCTTAGAGGGAACACTGCTCACAGGGTGTCTGTTATGGGGAGGGGAAGGGAAAGGAGTTTGTAAGCCGTTCTGAGACTCCAAGTGAAGGGTGGGGTATAAATCCAATCTCTTCTTCTTCTAACCAACGCTTTTATCAGCATTTTAAGAAGTGAAAGGCGGGTTTCTTTCAGGACAATTTCTCCCCTTTAAAATCATAGTAACCATTCAAGGACCCCAGTTTTGATTAACGTTATCAAGTGGGGTGGGGGTGGGGGGTTATATCCCCTCTCTCCTTCCTATGTGGCCCCTATCCAAATCAGGGCTGCACTTACTTGCACTTTATTTTTCACGGGGAAACTTATTTGGCCCTCAGAATAGTCACTAACTTTTGGCCTGGTCTACCTCACGGGGCTGTTGTGAAAGGAGAAAATTGAATAACCGTGCTGCGTTCGTATGCTGCTTTGTAAGAAGGACAGGAACTGAATCCATTTATAGCAATTGTGGTTGTCATTGTGGTTATTTGTCTGGATCCTAAGTAGTTTTACTTGCTGGAGAGAGATCCCATTCCATTCAACAGGACTTGTACCCATTCTGCAGCCTTCGAGCCCAAATCCTATGCCTGTGGACTCATAAGTGAATTTCACTGCCATTCAGTAAGTCCCAAGTAAGTGTGATTAGGACTGTAGCCTCAGGGGGCAAAAGACCCAGGGTTCCCAACTGCCTGGAGGAAAAAATGTCCTGCCCCTTTAAGAGAGGCCTGATGGGATGTTATTCACCAGGTGATGCTACTTACCTCCCTGCCCTGCAAAGAAAAGATTCAGCTGCTCATTTCTACACATTTTGACAGGCTCCGTTAAAGGGACAGGACATTTTCCTCCAGGACTGTTGGCAACCCTCCTCGGGATGCCCATCACTGGTCCCTACCAAAGGTGGTTTATCTACATACCACGCCTGCCAGTCTGCATTCCTTAGCAGCTGCTGCAGTGCTCTGCTCTAGAGCTCTTTCTCACTGCGCCCGGAAGCAGCTGAACAAGACGGAGAGGCGGAGCAGGAGGGGGGAACGACTCAGCCACCTTCCCCGGGACTCTCCCGGAGGCTGGTGGGTTCAGGTTCTGGCGCCCGGCACGTGTGGCTCTTTCCTCCTCCTCCAGAGCTGTCATTTCCCCCACCTCCTCCTCCTTCAGATGATGCACCTTTGATGCCGAGCCGCCTGGGAGGATGGGGCAGATCGCCTGGAAAGCCCTGTGCTTGTCGCTGTTCGACTACAAGACGGAGAAATATGTCATTGCCAAGAACAAGAAAGTGGGGGTCCTCTACCGGGTGGTCCAGTTATCCATCATGGCCTACATCGTGGGGTAAGGCTGGCTCTGCTTCGGCATGCGAGAGCGATTGACAGACGGCTGCAGGCTGATTGAGTGATTCTCTCATCTGACTGAGGTGAGACTCTCTCGTCTGACTGAGCCCTGCAAAGCCATGCGAGGGAGCTCTGAACCTGGCAAGCGAGAACCCGGTTTGTGAGCTTCCCCCACAGGGGGGCATCTGGCTTTTCGCTACTGAAAACAGAACCCCGGGTGGCACGGACCTTTGGTCCTGCAACGCCCATTCTTAGGATGTGATGAACAAAGGAGGGAATCGAGTGTCATTTTGTTGGGGGCGGTGTGGTTTTTGCCTCCAGGGGGCGGTGTGGTTTTTGCCTCCAGGGGGCGGTGTGGTTTTTGCCTCCAGGGCAGAGCCAATACCGATCCCCGGGTCTTGTGGGATTCAGCAGGGTCCCCATGTGGTTGTACTGAATCAGTCATTCCAAAAAGAATCACCTTGTCCGGAAGCACCGGAAAGGTTGACTTGTGCTTTGCGTGGTAGACGAGTCCGCCTGCACCAGGGTCCCCCGAGGGTCACCAATGTTCCCCCTAAGCTGTGGAGTCCTGTGAGCAAAGATGCTACTTTGTGAGCTACTGGCATTAAAGCTGTGACCGGGCCGTTTGGCTACTGCATACATTAGTTTGCTCTGGACCCTCATCCTTCCTGAGCTCAGACAAAAATGTGTGAGCTGGAGGCTAAGAAACTGTGAGCTAGCTCACGTTAACTCAGCTTAGAGGGAACACTGGTCAACACACCATCAGAGACGGAAAGGAAGGTTTCTGAAAACACAGGGAAACCCACAAGAAAGCCTGCACCGTCTGTGCCTCCCTGGTGTGTATGTCAGTTGCATGCGAGTAGACCCCCTTCTTCTCTCCCTTGCCCTTGGCGCAAGCATGTGGCAGCTAAGGACGCCTGGCACGCAAAGTCCATTCACTTTGAATAAGGGTTCAACAATGCATCCAGGACAGGTCTGTCAAAACAGCCATTAGCCATGATGGCTACAGAGAAACTCCAGGTTCAGAGGCAGCATACCTCTCAGGGGCAGCTGCTGGAGGAAAACAGCGGGGGCAAAGGGGGCTGCCTTCATGTCCAGCCCGTGGGCTTTCCGGAGGCACCTGGCTGCGCACTGTTAGAAATAGGATGGGCATACTTAGCTCTAACCCTCTTCATATGCCATTTTAAACATCATTTTTGTGTCACTCCTGAACAAACCGAGTAAGAGAAGCAAACAAATTGAGAACCAGCACCTACAAAGAAAGAAATGCGGAAAGAGCTGATTTGTACAGCCCTCTTTCAAAGAGCAGCACTATTTGGGAATGTTTCTTGCCTTCTCTTCTTGCCTTATTGCCTTCTCCATCCCGGTGATTCTCTTGTCTGCCATCACGCTTGCGGCCGATGGCCACTGTCACCGGGCTTTCGCAATGTGCCCAGTTTGCTACAGTCAGGTATGCTAGTGCAGGATTCGTAACAAGGAGGTTGGACTGCTGGGGCAGGGGGTCCGGCTGGGTCTGGCCAGCCATGTGCATCCCAAGGGGAAAGACACCTGCCCTGACCTGGAGAGCCCCGGCAAGCCCGATCTCGTCAGATCTCGGGAGCGAAGCAGGGCCAGCCCTGGCAAGCCCTTGGAAGGAAGACCTCCCAGGAATACCAGGGCTGGGATGCAGAGGCAGGCAATAGCAAGCCACCTTCCTGAGACCTCCAGCCAAGGGGTCGCCAGAAGTCAACCATGACTCCCAGGCATACACACACATGCGCACGCACACAAAAACACTCACCAAAAAGGGGGGGGGAGGCACGTAGAGCAGCTGTGCACTGATGTTTCTGCCAGTTTAGCTAATCAACAGACTGTCAATTGTTTCCTCTTTCCTCCATCTGCCCTTTACAGCCTGCCTATCAAGATTAAGGCTGTGGACATATAAAGAGTTTCCACTGCAGAGTCACTTGCCTTTTACCCAGTCAGTCGATTGAATTAAATTAAAATGCCCTTGCATGCCCCCCCCCAAGACTTTCGTGAGGCTGAACAAGCTGGCAGCACATTCAGTCAGGGCCCGTGGAGCTCTCCTGCAATCCATCCCTTCCCCTCTCACCCCCTGCTGTTGTGCTTGATTTCCAGGCTACCTACTTCCTAGTTTCCCACTAGAGACAGATAAAGAACTGGGATGCTCCAGTTACATGATGCAAAACATGGTGGACCTCGGGAGGATTCAGCTCCCACTTCCTGCCTCTGCCGTGCATCCCATCACCCTGTTGTAAGCATTCAGAGGCAGATCTGACTTTAGCACCCAGGTTGCCGGCATGCCAGGTAGATCACCTTTGCATTGAAGAAGGAGCATGAGAACTCCAGAAGAGTCTTCCTGGATCAGCCTGGAGGCCCATCAATTGCAGTAACATCATGTTTCCCACGGCACTCAGCTGGATGCCCTGGAAACCCCATGAGCAGAGCACAGAGCCCAAAGCTTCTGTTATCACCTCCCCCCGCCAAGCATCTGTCATTCCAAGGTTTACTGCCCCTGTACATGGAGGTTCCATTCAGCCATCATGGCTGATAGCCATTGCTCCATGAAGTTGTCTTTTAAAGCCAGTTAAGCTACTAGCCATTGCAATTCCTGTAGCAATTTGTTCAATAAATTAACTATGAGTTGTGTGGACAAGGAGGGGCTACGGCTCAGTGACGGAGCATCTGCTTGGCATGCAGAAGGTCCCAGGTTCAATCCCCGGTACCTCCAGTTAAAAGATCTGGCAGTAGGTGATGTGAAAGACCTCTGCCTGAGATCATGGAGAGTGGCTGTGGCTCAGTGGCAGAGCATCTGCTTGGCATGCAGAAGGTCCCAGGTTCAATCCCCGGCGTCTCCAGTTAAAAGATCTGGCAGTAGGTGATGTGAAAGACCTCTGCCTGAGACCATGGAGAGCAGCTGCCAGCCTGAGTAGACAATACTGACTTCTGATGGGCTCAGGTATCAGGCAGCTTCATGTGTCCATGTGTCCTTTTGTCAGTCCTGCCCATCTAGTTCAACCGGATGCCTCTCACAAGCCGAGAACTTTAAGTGTGGAAAGACCACCTTTAATATTTTCATTCTCTATTGAAGGTCACATACCTGAACCGTGAAATAAGTACTACGGAAGTCACAGCCTCGGTAGTTAAAATTCACTCCCAGCGAATGCAAAACTTTCGTTTCCTAATCTATGGATTAAACCGGTGAAAGCCTTTATTAAAAAAGCAGTAGAGAGACAGTACTTGTATTTTGATTACGGTTTAGAATGAAACCCGGCATTGGGGTACAGCAGCAGTTGACGAAGGATGCCCGGAATGACAGCGGCTTTGGGAGAGGGAACTCTCTGCAGTAGATGCTGCTGGTTCTGAAATAACAGTTACGCACCTTCAAGCCATTCCTATTTCATGTCTAATCTACATAGATAGGACCCAGTTCTAATTTTGTAATCCACGTGGCCCTCCTTCATCCTATGCGTGGCTGGAATTATTGTTGTCATTAGACCCCTTTAACAAGCTGTTTTGTTCCTCTACTTGGATCCTCACTCCTCATTTGGTCACCTGTTGGGAGAAGAAGCATTTAGGGGCAGGGAGGGTATTCAGTCAACTCCTGGGTTGCCTTCATACCGTACAGCTTCTTTTCAACATTGGCTATTTTTTGCTTAATTTTCTCTCTCTCTGTGCGTGTGTGTGTGTGTGTGCGCGTTAGGGGAGAAAAATAAAAAGAGCACCAGTTTGGTGTAGTAGGTTAGGTAGTAGGTTAGGACTCTAATCTGGGAAAACCGGGTTTGATTCCCCATTCCTCCTCCACATACAGCTGCTGGCATGACCTTGGGTCAGTTACAGGTTCTCTCAGAGCTGTTTTCTCAAGAGCAGTTCTCAGAAGAGCTCTCTCAGCCCCACTCTCTCAGCTCAGAGATTGAATTTATACCCCACAGGGTAGTGAAGGGTGGGGTATAAAGCCAATCTCTTCTTCTTCTTCTGGGCCCTCTGGAGTTAGATCCACACCAGAGTGGTGGCAGCCAGTAGATATTCCCTGTTCTCCCCCGCCTGTGACAGCTTCACAGACCCTCGTCTGACACTTGAACCCCTACACCACAGCTGGCTCTCCTAGATGCTAGCTGAAAGCCAGTGACACCTGGGACTGTGGTATTCTCTGCAGGCACCAAGTGAGATATTCCCTGTTCTCCCCCGCCTGTGACAGCTTCACAGTCCCTCGTCTGACACTTGAACCCCTACACCACAGCTGGCTCTCCTAGATGCTAGCTGAAAGCCAGTGACACCTGGGACTGTGGTATTCTCTGCAGGCACTTCATGCTAATTCTGTCTCTGAGCAAAGAAGGCTTTTCAGCATTCTCCCCGTTGTTCGAACCTGCTGCCGAAGTGAAGTAAGCGAGGACCTCTTGGCGGAGGGAGGAAGCGTTTGGACCAAACGTGACTCTGGCCCACGTTCCCATATCCTCGTCCTGACGTCATTCTGGCTCCTGATCACCACCAAAGCATCTGCTCAGGCAAGCCTCGTGAGTCAGCTGGCCGAATGCAGAACGCTTTGGAGGCTTTTGAATGTCTCAGCCCTGCTTCATGCCCTGGGAAGTGTGGGTGAGAGGTGTACCGACGCCACAGAAACCGGAGGGAGACTGAAGAAGAATTTCAGTGGCTGGGGACAGAGCTTTGATGCCCAGACAAACATCAGGCTTTCACCCCATGCCTGTCTGTACACAAGAGGAGGGATTCTGCAAACGTGCATTGCTTATGTTGGATTGCCAGTGTAATTTGGCTTGTCTGGGCAACCTCTCTTTTTAGCAAAGGGCACATATACTGCCCTGTCTGCAAAGAGATTTTGAGATTATTGATTCACGCTTGTGTGGCTTTAAGGAAGAGGAAATGGCTACTGTATGTATCAGCAACTCCACCGGTAATGGGAAGCTGAAACGTCGCTTTTATCTCTTGGAATGTCGCCCAGCATACCTGGTGATGTCAACAGTGGCATTTAATGACATCCCAGGTTAATTCCCTGCCCGTACTGGGCTAGTCTCACTGACTACGTGAGAACCCAAAGAGATGTTGACACCGGGAGATACTGGAGGAAGACAGGCTGGAGGCTGCTCCTGGGTCTTTGACAGCCACATTCCACAGACAAAACTTCTTCTCTGGCTTGCTTTGTCCTATCTCTGCCAGGCATGGCATTAGAGACAGGGGAAAGAGCTAAAATCCAAATGACTCTGAGGCTACCCAAAGGGGGAGGCTAATGGGTACTCAGGATCCTGTGGTTGGCTTTGATTCCAGGCACCATCCATTTCCCCCTTGACATATTACCCAGACAGCCGGTCGGGGATGGGGGGTGGGCTTACCAGGAGCTGGGAGTTTCATCGCCTATTTCAGCAACGTGCCCCCGTGACTTCCAACATGACCCAGAAGTGATGTAGGTACATCGGGGCCGCAGTGTTCCCTCTAAGCTGAGTTAGTGTGAGCTAGCTCAGTTTTTTAGCCTCTGGCTCACACATTTCTTGCCTTAGCTCAGGAAGGCTGGCTCCAGAGCAAACTAATGTATGCAGCAGCCAAATCGCTCGCTCACAGCTTTCATGCCAGTCGCTCACAAAGTAGAATTTTTGCTCACAAGACTCCACAGCTTAGAGGGATCATCGGGGGGGATGTTCCAGTTTTGGTGCAAAAACTCTATGGTCGAATTAGCTTCTACCATAGAGTTTTTGCCCACAAATCAGAGTGCCTCCCCAATGTCCCTGATGGGCCTATGTCACTTCTGGGTAAAGTTTAAGTTGTGTATGCAGGTCGCTGAAATGTTGGGTGTTCCTCCTTTGTTTGGGGGGTAATTTCCCCTGCCAGCCAGCTGATTGGCAGCGGAGAGGAGGGACCTGGCAGCAGGGGACCTCTGCCTCCACTGGGGGGAGTCTGGCATCCCTACCTCAGTAGGTCCAGATTTGAGCTAGGGCTTAGGACAAGAGTTCTTATCCAGAACTGGATTCCATTGCTTGGGTCCATCGCTGGAACAAATGAAGTACTAATCCTAAAAGAACCAGCACTGGCTCAAAGCATGTCTAGAATTCACCACATGCTCCACAGAGCTGATCCTTTGCCCTTTGGCAAAACCTCTAACCCCAGTTCACTGTTGTGGATCCTGTTGTTGCTTTCCAGGTGGGTGTTTGTGGTCAAGAAAGGCTACCAAGATGTGGACACGTCCATCCAGAGCTCCGTCATCACCAAGCTGAAAGGTGTGGCCTTCACCAACACCACAGAGCTGGGCGAACGACTGTGGGATGTTGCCGACTACGTCATCCCCCCACAGGTACTGACATGGGCTTCTTTTTATTGTGCTACCTCCCACACACTTCCAGCACATTCTCATGATGTGAAGTTGCCAGTCTCTAGGTGGTCCCTGGAAATCTTCTCTTCTAATAGAAACCAGTTTGGTGTCATGGTTAGAAGCCCGGACTCTAATCTGGGAGAACCAGGTCTGATTCCCCACTCCTCCACGTGCAGCTGCTGGTGTAACCTTGGGTCAGTCACAAGTTCTCTTAGAGCTGTTCTCTCAAGAGGAGTTCTCTCAGAGCTCTCTGAGCCCCACCGACCTCACAGGGTGTCTGTTCTGGGTAGGGGAAGGGAAGGGAGATTGTAAGCCGCTCTGAGACTCTGAGTGAAGGGTGGGGTATAAATCCAGTGTCTTCCTCTTCTTCTTCCTCCTCTTCTAATAGTTAAGTGTGGCCTAACCTGTGGATACTTAAATCTAGGGTTGCCTGGTCCCCTGGCTGTCTCATTGAGGGGATTTGTGGGGCGTTCTGGAGGTGAGTGGGATGTTGCTGGGCAACATCCTGATGCAATGATGTCACCTAGAAGTGACATCATCACATTGGTGACGTCATGTATGATGCTCTGGGTTTGGGAGGGTTGAGGTTCCCCTACCGACCGTCTGGCCACCCAGTGCACTAAAAGGTGTCGTGGAGGGGCTTGCCAATGTAGAGCTGAGAAATTCCGGGAGACTTGTGGGTGGAGCCTCAGATCCAACTCGTGTCAGTTCCCTGTGGCCACACAGCAGCCGCAGGGATCGGCTTCTTGAAAAAAAGAACTCAGACAGGCTTGAAGGGGCTCCACTGGGGGAGGAAGGGGTCCTGCCCCCCCCCCAGACCACTTTTCTATGCCAAAACTGTGCTGTAGGGGGAGCTTTTCCCCTGATTTTGCTGCTCCACCTGGATTATCTGTGCACAGGGAACAGCAAAATTGGGGAAATGATTCCTCCCCTCCCGTGTGGTTTTCACATGGGAAAATGGCTTGGGGAGAGGCAGGAGCTTTTCCTCTCCCTACGGTGCCATTCTTAGCCTGTCTGGGCTCCTCACGGCTGCTGTGTGGCTGCAGGGAACACGAGTCTGGTCCAAGAAACCTGGATCCAACTCATTAAAAACAGTTTGGCCCTTTGACTCCTGATTATCTGGGGTGCTACTAAATTTCACCACCTCACTGTTTTGACTTTTTCATTTTCCCCTTGTGTGCCTCAAAATGGTAATCCTTTGTTTTCACACTTGCTTTCCCTGTTAAATGTACACCATTTTTAGCCATTTTTGTGTGTCAACTGCATATGCAATCAGTGCAAAAGGGACATTAAAAACTGTGTAATTTGAAAATGTTGTAAAAGAAACAAAGGAATGGGGAGCTCTAGTAATGACCACCGACAAAACAGAAAGACTGGGAGCAAGAACATATGAGAACAAAGAGGAAATTTGTTTCAAGAGAGGCCCAGTTTTTACTAGGGTTGCCAAGTGACTCACCAAAATAAGCGGGGAAGAGTTGGTCCCATTCCGGGACATTTGTGTGTGCGCTTTGTCGTGCGTGCGCGCGCCACAATGACATAGCCCGGAAGTGACGTCATCACGCTGGGCACGTCGGGCGACGCTCTAGCAATCGGTCTGAAAACTCTATGGCACCATAGAGTTTTCAGGGTGATTGCTAGAGCGTCGCCCGGCAACATGCCCAGCATGATGACATCACTTCCGGGCGAAGTCATCACGTTGGGCACGTCAGCCAGATCTGGCCACTTCGGCGGTGGGGTTTCCCCCCGGCCAGCTGGACCCGGACCGGTGGATTGGGGGCCCTTTTAGGGGGGGAATCCCCGCCCCAGGGGGACTTGGCAGCCCTAGTTTTCACATCGCTACTGAATACCCATTAACCAGAGTAGATCATTTTCATGTAGTCCCACCAACCGACCCTCTCCGCACAGCAAAGTCATCCAGCTGTTTTTGCCGTTTGGCCAAGAGTAGTGCTGTTGTATCTTTGTCGCCGCTTTTACCAAACAGCCCCGGCAGCTTGCAGAAAGCTAGGCCACAGACTTTCCCGGAATCCTCCAGGGCTTTTTCACTGTTGATCCTGCTTCAAGGTTAATGCAGTTTGCTTCAGGCTTCCTCCCTCTGAGATGTGGATCGCTGCCGTGTGCCAAGTACCACAGTAGCAGCCGAGCCAAAAGATATTTATAAAATATCAATAATGAACCACAAATTAAGGGGCCTTTTTTATAGGCAGGCTGCTTGAAGCTGGGGCACCTTCCAGCTATTGGATGCCGGGCACGATGAATTGCCACTGCAGCCCTTAATGCTGACAGAACTTTATGACGTCCAGAATCATATGGAATAGAGTTCTTCAAGGGGGTTCTACCTCCTTACTGCCTTCCTCCTCTTCTAATCAATTATTATATTTTTTTATTCAGACCTACCTCCGAGGAATTTAGGGGAAATGAGCATTAGGTTTAACAGGCTGGTGGGGTTTGATGCAAAGTTTCAAGGGGTTTAGTGCTTCCTTCTTGGGGTCTTCAGCGGAAGGACTTCATCTCTGTCTGATTCTCCCTTGGGCCCACCCCCCCGCCGCCTTTTCTTGCCCCCTCTACCTCAGTGTATTTATCTCACTTTGTTTGAGAGTGGGCACCGTTCTCCCACTGAGGTGGTTTCGTAAGGGGCTCTCAAGAGATCTGTCCAGGCATAGACCAAACCTTGAGCAGTTCAGCTTCAACAAGGGGACTGCATCCTCTATACCAGGGGTGTCAAATGCATTTGTTATGAGGGCCGGATCTGACATAAATGAGACCTCGTTGGGCCAGGCCACGTGTGTCATAAAATGTAATGCCAGGTCGCGGAGATAAACTTTATAAAGGAGAAAAACACAAAGGGTTTTTTTTTAACTTAAAATAAAACCATGCTTAAAACATTAGCACTCTTGCAATATTTTGGTTATTTAACAGTGTCTGATAACTGACACCTCTCGCTTTGAATTATTGCATCAAAATCTCTCTGCTGTTGCAATCTTGAGTATGGTGTTCGGGTGTGTATCTGTAAGCTGCAAACCTACGATGACGCAGCAGCAGAACTGGAAGAAGCAGCAGAAGACAGCCAGTTCCACTGCGGGCCTGAAAGAAGCCCTCCGGGGGCCTGATCTGCCCCCCGGGCCGCATGTTTGACACCCCTGCTCTATACTTTTGAGACTTGTCTAGAGAAACCAAGCCCTGACTCGGATGGCCCAGGCTAGACCAGTCTTGTCAGGTCTTGGAAGCTAAGCTGGGTCAGCCCTGGTTGGTATTTGGATGGGAGACCACCAAGGAAGTCCAGGCAACGGCAAACCACCTCGCTTCTTCTCTTCCCTTGAAAACCCTACAGGGTTACCATAAGTCTGCTGCAACTTGACAACCACTTTGCACCATACGCAAACCAACCAGGAAAGGGGAGGCAGTCAGGCACCCCTCCAACATGCCTAGGGAGGGTTGCCAGGTCTGGGCTGAGAAATTCCTGGAGATTTGGGGGGGGTGGAGCCTGGAGAGGGTGGAGCTTGGGGAAGGGAGGGACCTCAGCAGGGTATAATGCCATAGAGTCCGCCCTCCACAGCAACCATCTTCTGCAGGGGAAATCCGGGAGTTCTCCAGTTCCGGCCTGGAGATTGGCACCTTTGTGCCTAGAGGGTGGTGGCGGCTACAAGCATGGACGGCTTCAAAAGGGAATTAGATAAGCGTATGGAGCAGAGGTCCATCAGTGGCTATTAGCCACAAGGTATAGCTAGGGGCTCTGGGGCAAGGGATGCTCTGTCTTCTTGGTGCTTGGGGGGGTCAACAGTGGGAGGGCTTCTAATGTCCTGGCCCCACGGGTGGACCTCCTGATGGCACCTGGTATTTCTGGCCACTGTGTGACACACAGTGTTGGACTGGATGGGCCTTTGGCTTGATCCAACATTGGCATCTCTTATGTTCTTATGTTCAACAGCACCCAGCAATGTTCATGGCATCCTGACATCTCTTTATCTCTTCTCCAGAGCTACAACCACTCCTTAATGCTGCAGGGGGAAAATAAGAACCAGGATTAAACATGCAAATCTAGCAGCGTCCTCATATAGGCAGAGTTCGTTCCTGTGGCAGATGCTAAGTTTTCTCGGCACCAATCTGTAATGTGTTCAGGCCTCAGACACCAGCTTGCAGTGAGCAAATTTCACATTGTTCCTTCTCTGATTCCCTCTCCCCGTGTAGGGTGAGGACGTCTTCTTCGTCATGACCAACTTGATCGTCACCCCAAACCAGCGTCAGGCCATGTGTGCTGAGGTAGGAACAGAGAAAAATGAAAGGGGGGGGGGAGAAAAGCTCAGCAAAGATGATTCAGACATGGGTGTCTCGATCCAGTCAGTTTCTGTTTCCCTTGGGAAGGCCCTGCACAGCAAATGACGTGGGAAGGTTCTTTTCATTTTATTTCTATTACAGTCCTTAGACCAGATATGCTTACAGACAGGGGTCATTTTGTAGAAAAAGAGGAGCAGGAGCTCATTAGCATAACTCATTAGCATAACTTATTTGCATATGTCACACCCCCTGACATCACCGGAAGTGTGTCAGAAGGCAGCACCCACCGCTCAGGCGCCACTGGACTGTTTTGGATTGCTAGCTATGGGGGGGGGGGTCCCACACAGATTTGCCCTCACAGAGGAGGGAGAGCTTGCA
>NW_015163123.1:145383-171202 GCF_001447785.1 Gekko japonicus
TTCATCTGAGACTAACATAAAAGTTACACTTACGACTAACCACTAAACAATTTCTGTGACCTAAGTATCACCTTACAAAATCTGGCTACTTGATGAGTAATCTTGGGATGCCTGTCAATTAAAAGAAATTCGAGTTTAGTATTTTCTGGCAGACCTGAGTTTTTTCCTATCAGTGGAGTGATAATCTCTCTACGTGCCACCTCATAGTGTGGGCATTTAAAGAACATATGTTCTAAAGTCTCTATTTCACGGAAGGTTCTTTGTACAGCTGGATAGATAATTCAGACCAAAAAACCCGCAGCACTAGAAAAGGCGGGGAAGTGCTGTTTCCCTATGAAAAACACCATGTTCTTATCTGCATTACTTTGTAGGAGAAAACAGATACCCGTATTGTACCTGTCCTTATTTCCTACAAAGGCTTAACATATTGGGGGTAGGGCATTTCCAGTTCTGCAAATGGCATGGGCAGGTAGATGGTGAATTCTCCCTTTCCCAGCATTGCCATACCAATCTGGATTTGACCCACTTTGGGGGACTGATAAATTGCGAGTTCCAGTCACAGAATTCCAACACCATGGTTGTTTGACCCTGGGAGAAACTGGAATTTAACAATGCAGGAGGAAAGTTGGTTGATTATTTTGTGTGTGTGTAAATCTGGGTTGCCTCCTGTGACCAATGTTCCTGCTTAAACCCCCCCCCCCCCCCCCCCCCCCCCCCATTTAGTGGAGCAGTTCGCATCCTGAGAAGAATAGAACTGCTGTAATTTTAAAATGTATTCTAATAGCCTAAGGTAAATGCGGTATGATTTTTAAAAATAAATATTTAAATACCAAGTCTAAGTGGTTTTTTTTATATTATTAAACTTTCTTAGGTACTCTTAATATCCCATTTTCTGTTATTTCATACATACAGAATGAAAGAAAATACAATTACATAAACCAATCACAAGATAGAAAGCCCACAGATTACAAGACCGGGGTGTATATTTACAAAGTCACTGAAGTGTAAAAAACGAGGTCCTTTAAACAATGATGTCAATAAAGATGTAGACCTTGAACTGGACCAATATTTTCTAAAGCCATGAAACATCCACTATATGCCGACCTGAATTTGGCAAAACTCCACAATATGTCGACATAGGCATGTCAGGGGTCATTTCCTGCCGGAGCGCCCCGGAGCGGCACTCCGGCAGTAAGGAGCCCTGGCCCCACCCCCCACCTGCAGAGAGACTCAGGGAGGGGGGATTTAAATGCCTGGGTTCCCTGCCTTTCCCCTCTGCAGCCGGGCAGACATGCCCACCTTTCCCCCTGAACCTCTCTGCTTTTGGGGAGGGACTCGGGGAAGGAGGGGAAGATTTAAATTCATTTGCATATGCCTTAACTCATTTTAAATATGCCTG
Organism: Gekko japonicus; assembly: GCF_001447785.1. Lineage (NCBI taxonomy): Eukaryota > Metazoa > Chordata > Lepidosauria > Squamata > Gekkonidae > Gekko > Gekko japonicus. The sequence continues at coordinate 146,783 of NW_015163123.1, forward strand.
TCCTTTGCTTACAGAGTTCCGGCATTCCAGATGCTCTTTGTTACCAGAACAGTGACTGTCCAGCTGGGGAAGTTGTGATTTCTGGCAACGGTAAAGCTCTTTCCTGGCTAGCTTTAAATGCCCTCTCCTCCATAGGGATGCTATTGAATTCCGCAGGCCCATCTTTTTTACTAAAAAAAATCCTTGTTTTGCTTTCATTTCCCCCTTGTAGGAATCCAAATCATTATTTTTGCACCATTTTCTGTACCCTTGCACCATTTCCCCCTCAATTAATTCACACAATTTCAAACATTATTTCTGCATCAATTGCGTGTAAATGGTGAAAATAAACAAATGAATTGAGAATGCCAGTGCCGGAAGTAGGTGGTGTTGGAAAAGACAATTAGACAGGATAGTGAGGACAGCCCCTTCTCTCTCTCCTGTGGAGTGTCATTCCTTGTCTGTCTCTAAGTTTTGCTACTCTTAGGGCACTTTCCCCCTTCTTCTAGGAAGTGCCAGACTCAGTCGCCCTCTCTCAGATAGAGATGTTGTTGTTAGGAACCTATCTCTGCCTCTCCTCTTTCCTATCAAGTATGTTAGTTCCTAAATAAACCTTTATCGTCTCCTTAGTCAGGTTGTGCGCTGTTGCTGTAGTAATCACTCTGCCAACAGAAGGCTCACGATGCCACCCTACAAAACCAAACAGAGACCCGAAAGAGCACATTTTAACAACTCCAGTCTCGGCGTGAGCAAAACTGGGTTTACAAAGACGTGTGCACAATGCACACTTCTGCCCGAAGAGATCTTTCTGTTCAGGAAAACTTGGATTTCCTCTTAAGAGATGAACGTTAGTCAGCTCTTCGTGGTTGAGCCGATGCTGTCGTTTTATTGGATGTTTATTGATTGTTTTATATACAGATGGTTTTTTTAAAGAAATCATTGGGGAAGCAGCTCTAATTTAACAAAGAGATGGGTATAGCAAAAGGGAGTCAAAACAATAAAAACAATATTTATTAATAATAAAAACAAAAGAAATTGGTGAGGTCTCTTTCCTCAGCTGTGGAAGTGAGGGAGGGAGGGGCTGTGGCTTAGTGGAAAAGCCTCTGGCTTTGAACGCAGAAGGGCCCAGGTTCAATCCCCAGCATCTCCAGTTAAAAGGACCAGGCAGTAGGGGATGTGAAAGTCCTCCGTGCTGAGACCCTGGAGAGCCCCTGCTAGTCAGATTGTAATGAGACTGACCCGGAAGGGACCGAGGGTCTGATTCAGTGTAAGGCAGCTTGGTGTGTGTTCCCGAGTGCCCCAATGAAGCAAACTCCCTCCACAAACCAGACTGTCCCAGATAACCCAGAAGCCCATTGCACAGCCTGATCTCTCCCCCCCTTAACCTCGGTTGCCCTGCAGGAGTCAAGACGGGACGCTGTTTGAAGGCTGGAGGCCACATGAGCGGGACGTGTGAAATCCTCGCTTGGTGTCCGGTGGAGAAGAAAGGCAAACCCAAGTGGGTTCCTATCCTTGCATTTTTAAAAATATCTTTCCAATTTTTTTATCATTGGCTAAACATTCCCCCCCCTTCTCCCTCTCTCTCCTTCCCCAGTCCCCCCCCCCACATGGTGGCAGGGAGGCTGGGGAAGGAAAGGGAAGCAGCCTTGCTGCCTCTGGTCAGTTTCACTCCTCTCTGATCAGCTGTTAAACCTAACAGCTGATCTGTGGGAGTGAAACTGGCCCCAAGTGGCAGGGTGGCTTCCCTGGAAGAGCCAGTGAGGCCCTGGAGGGGCAGGGGTAAGGAGCGTGGTGCAGCGGGGGTGGGGGGGTCTGGCATCCTCTCAGGGTGGGGCAGGGCTCATCCCTGGTGGCGTGCTGCCCCCAAATGCCCCGCCATGGCTATGGGCCCCCAGTTAGAAAGACTACTAATCCAAGAACTCTCCCCTTTCCTTTCTAGAAAACCTCTTCTGGCAAATGCTGAAAACTTCACTGTTTACATCAAGAACTCCATTCGCTTCCCCAAATTCAAGTTCTCCAAGTAAGTGCTGGTTCCCATTAGGGTCGCCAGCTCTGGGCTGGGAAACACCTAGAGATATGGGGGGGGGGGTCTGAAGCCTGAGGAGGGGGAGGTTTGGGAAGGGGAGAGACTTCAGTGGGATAGGGCGCCGATGTAGTCCACCTTCCAAAACGGCCATTTTCTCCCAGTGAACTGATCGCTATTGCCTGCAGAGCAGTAGTGATTCCAGGAGGTCTCCAGCTACCCCCGGAGGTAGGCAACCTAGTTCCCATCTCTCTCTCTCCCTCTGAAGCTTTGTGCCTGCACAGATGCTAGAGGAGAAACAAGTTGGGAGAGGGACGCTAATGAATGAAATAACCATTCATCTCATTAGAACTGCTACAAATACAATATTCAAGAAAATAACAATTGCATATGAGCCAAAAGTACAGGTTGAAAATGCAAATAGAAAGTACCAATGTAAACAAGTGAGTATATATCAATAATACAAAATATCCATGTGTATAAGTGTTATGAAGACTCCGGAATGATACTTCGTTTCGTACATTAACTTCTTCAGAAGGAAAACTCATCACTATAAAAAAAATAAATAATAGAACAATACATTTTGCCGACAAGGTTGTTACTAGTAGACTGGTCAATAAATAATCAGATGTATTAAAAATTTACCATCACTTCAACTGTTGGCTATTTCTTCTACTTGGTTTATGAATCTGTTCCTTTAGTTTAAGTAACCAATGTCTTAATTACCTATAAGGAAAAAATGCATACTAAATTACGATGAAACTAAATTTTAACTGTGTATATATTATAGCTACATGTATTTTTATGATGCTGTTTGTTGCTCACCATGACATATCGAGAAGAGAATAAATCACCAGTCAGCAAACTTATTAACGGACACCAGTCAAGTAGCTCAGAGAATTCAGACACTGGTATGCCTGTCTAAATTGGAATCCAATGCAGCAAATATATATAAAACGCTGAGTCAGCTAATTACCAGCCCTGGATTTGTCTGTGGGCTTAAAGAGATAGTAACCCCCCTCACCATTTACAAAAAAACCCAGGAAAGATCCATATCCTGATTGAGACCATAAGGGTAAAGAGTTTTTAAATGGTGGATCCAAAAAGCTTCTCATCTATATAATATTTTTTGAACATCTACGTTATTATATTTATCAGATTTTACGGTCTCTAATACTACATAAAGAAAATCATTACAATCATGTCCATTTTCAACAAAATGAGGAACCAGAGGCGAATCTAAATGTTTTTGGCGAATGCATGATCTGTGTTCTATAATGCGAGTTCTTATTGCACGTGTTGACATCCCTATGTAATATTTTGGATAGGGATATTTGATAAAATAAATTACCCTTTTTGAAGCACAATTTGAGAAATGTTGTAAATCAATTTCAAAATTCAAATCAGGGAAAACTATCAGTTCCTAATGTCAGCGGACAGATTGAACATCTCCCGCAACGATGGTGACCGGCTGTTGCTAGTAGTGATCTAACCCTGGGAGTAATGTCTGTTCTAACTAGAGTATCCTGTAAGCTCCTAGTTTTCCTAAAGCCAATACGGGGTTTTTCTAAGCATCCCAGGATATCACTAACAATGTGCCAATGTTTCATGACGATCTTCTTAATCTCTTCTGCAATCGGTGTGTATTCAAAGGTACACAAAAGTTAATTAGGACGAAATAAGTGAGGGGATGGTTCAAGAAGACTACTATGTGTTCTAATCCGAGCCCTGTAAGAAGTGCTGTCTATAACATGAGCAGGATATCCATGTGCCGAAAACTGGTTATTCAGTTTTTGCTTTTCTGTCTCATAATGTATAGGAAATGTACAATTGCGCTTAGCGCATAAATACTGACCAAAGGGAAGATTATATCTTAAATGTCTCGCATGGTGAGAACTAAAATGAAGGTATGAATTCCTATCCGTAGGCTTGGTATACAGTTTAACTGCCAAATTGCCAGCTTGTGTTATAAATACTGTAGTATCCAAATAATTGAGTTCAGAAGTACTGTAATGAGAAGTAAAACTGATAGTAGGGTGTAACTCATTCAGGCAATCATCAAATTTAGCCAAATCAGAAAAAACGAAGAACAAATCAGACGGCGGAAGACAGGAGAGCCTGGCGGGAGATTGTCCATGGGGTCGCGAAGAGTCGGACTCGACTGTGCGACTGAACAACAACAACACTTGTTTACATTGGTACTTTCTATTTGCATTTTCAACCTGTACTTTTGGCTCATATGCAATTGTTATTTTCTTGAATATTGTATTTGTAGCAGTTCTAATTAGATAAATGGTTATTTCATTAATTAGCGTCCCTCTCCTGGCTTGTTTCTCCCCACATTGATTCCAGCTGGGAAGTCTCTCTGTTTTAGCTTTTAGGCGGCTTCAGAGAAGAGTGAGCCAAATTCAAGGGTGACGGGGGAGGTCCGTCAACAGGCCGACCAGTACTAGCGACTAGCCATTGTCCTTAGAACCTCTGCATTTTAAAGTAATATTTTTCTGAATAGCAGATGCTGGGAACACACAATGGGTGGAGTGGGGAGGTGTAAACACGTGCAGGGGTATCTTGCTGGGGTAGTTCAGCAAAGATACGGCGAATTCTCTGTGAGAAATCCCTAGCTCTATTTGCTGAACTACCAAACCAAGAGTCCACTGTGAATATTAACAGATACCTGTACCTGAAGAAGTGACTCACGAAAGCTCGTACCCTACCACAAATTTTGTTAGTCTAAGGAGCTGCTGGACTTTTTTCTGCTGCTACAGACAGACCAACACGGCCACCCATCTTGATCTGTGAAGATGGAATTATTGAACTCTGTGGTGTGTAGATATACCCCCCTCAGCAGAGCGACTCATGGCAAAGTTAGAAGGTTCAGGAGAGCAGGTACTTCTGTATAGACTATTTATTTTTATTCCGGTGCAGGACCAACGTTCTGGACACCGAGGACGAGACCTACTTGAAAACGTGCCGCTATGGACCAGAGCATCAGTACTGCCCCATATTCCTTCTGGGGAACCTGGTCAAGTGGGCAGGGAGCAACTTCCAGGAAATGGCGTCAGAGGTAAGGCATTCCCACTGCCTCCTCTGTAACCTGTCTGACGAATATCTGCTCTTCTAGGGAGGCTGGCCTCCAGGTGGCAGCTGGTGTCCTCCTGGGATGACAACGGACCACCAGGCGACAGAGATCAGTGCCCCTGGAGGAAAGGACTTTGTATTGGATTTTTATCAATCATGTTTGAAACGTGTCATTCAATGCTGCCAAAGTGCTGAAGCGGCTTTCTGTTTGGGGCGGGCTCAGGAAGAACACCTCCTCGGAGACTGTGAAGGCAGGGGTACCACTCCTCCGGGAGGAGGGGAGAGGCAAAGCAGGGCGGTGGGTGTGTGTGTGGCACACCCACCGGCCCCACCCTGGCAAGCCTCTTGCGTGAACATGGTGGGAGGCTGAAGCCAGTCGACAAAGGGCCGGGCTGCATGATCGTAAGGCCACCAGGCACCCTCTGAAAACCTGTCTCTCTCTTGTCAAGGGTGGTGTGATAGGCATCCAGATTGAATGGGGCTGTGACCTTGACCGAGGTGCCTCTGAATGCAACCCCCACTATTCTTTTAGCCGGCTGGACAACAAGTTTGCAGAGAAATCCATCTCGTCCGGTTACAACTTCAGGTAACGAGCATAGTCCAGCCTGCATTTTGTGTGCGTCGTGCCCATCTCCATCTCAAGTGTGCAAGCGAACAGGAGTGGTCCCTCAGGTTCTGCGTTTTTTTTCTGTGCTGGAAAAGTTGGATTCTGTGATCTGAATACATTTTTTAAAAAGTGGTTAAGTGCACGGACTCTAATCTGGGAGAACCGGGTTTTATTCCCCACTCCTCCACTTGCACCTCGCTGGATGACCTTGGGCAAGCCTTACTTCTGTCAGAGGTGTCTCTCAATGACAGTTCTCTCAGAGCTCTCTCAGCCCCGCCTACCTCACAGGGTGTCTGTTGTGGAAAGGGGAAGGGAAAGGAGTTTGTAAGCCGTTCTGAGACTACTTTGGGTAGTGAAGGGCGGGGTATAAATCCAATCTCTTCTTCTTCTTCTTCTCAATCTTGCTTTGCATAACTCATTCCACTCTGCCTGATTTTTTGGGTTGAATGTATTGTGAATATATTTTAAATTTTTTTGGCATATTTTAACATAAATTGTGTTTAATTTATTCTGGTTTTGGTAGCCATGGGGAGGAGAAGCTGCGTTGGATACTGAGGTCCTGCCCTTAATCCACTGGAGATCTTGTAAACTGACCCCTCTGGCTTCTGAGATCTCGGCAGACATTGCCTCTCCTTGGAGACATGAGGGCTAGACACTTACTTAAAAAAACCCTAAAGCAAGCTGAGAATCTCTGGAACTTTGCATCCTAAAAAACCACATTCTGTGGCCTCACAAAAATTATGGCATGTGGGCAGGGGTCATTTGGGGGGGGACGCGGGGGGACGCCATCCCCCCGGGTGAGGTGCGGGAGGGCGGGGCCTGGAGCTCCCTGCTGGTGCCCGCTGGAGGTCGCCGCCGGCTGTGGGGAGGACACACTTCCGGTGATGTCAGGGGGTGTGGCATATGCTAATGAGTTATGCTCCCCTCCGTGCTATTGTGGCTTTCTTGAATCACCTGCCTGCCCCCTCCCCCTGGCCCAAGGGGAACAAGCGTATGGCGGTGTGTGAGTGAGGGCAAGTGAGTGACAGTTTTCTACGAAATGACCCCTGCATGTGGGCACAATCCACAACTGGGTTGCCATCTGACAGAGGAAAATAAAGTTTCTAACTATTGTTCCTTCTTTGGAGCCTGGAAATATGAACTATTATAAATATATCTGTTCCTTTCTTTTACTATGCATTCAGAAATCAGATCTGCAGTGAAGGCTAAAACATTTCGATATATGCTCTAGCCATGTGGCTGTCCTTCACCTTGGTGGTAGGGGGAGATTTGAAATGTGCTGAAATCTGTTTTTCACTGATTAACTGATGCGTCGGAGAAGAATTGCTGCCAGGAGCTAGCATCATTGGGTTCTTAACAAAGTACACCGACCCACCCACCCCCGGTCAAGGGGTCCAAAATCCAGGACCCACCCCCCCTGCCTTCACTGTTCCCCTCCTTGCCATTGTGGGTTTCTTGAATCACCTGCCTGCCTCCTCCCTCTGGCCCAAGAGGAACAAGCGTATGGCGGTGTGTGAGTGACGGCAAGTGAGTGATGGCAAGTAAGCTGCTGTTGCCATCTGCTGGCAAGTGATGGCAATAGCTGGAGGGAACAGGAGCAGCAATAGAGACAAGGAGAGAGGAAACCACCACCACCACTCACCCACCCACCCCGCTGAGGGATGGAGGACTCAGGAGTGGGTCCAGTCACCCTGATCTGGAGCAGACTGGGTTCCTGCCAAGTGGAGGGAGGGCCCAAGGCAAAGAACGGCCAAAGCAAGGTTGGGTAAGGGAAGCTGGGGGCAAAGCACTCCTGATCCTAGGAAGGGAAACAGCAGCAGTGTTCCCTCTAAGCTGAGTTAGTGTGAACTAGCTCACAGTCTTTTAGCCTCCGGCTCACACCTTTTTGTCTTAGCTCAGGGAGGAGGGCTCCAGAGCAAGCTAATTTATGCAGCAGCCAAATCGCTCGCTCACAACTTTAATGCCAGCAGCTCACAGAGTAGAATTTTTGCTCACAGGACTTGACAGCTTACAGAGAGCATTGGACAGCAGTGGAGTCCCGGTGCTGCTCCGGCCAGACTTGGAAGGCTTTATAGCAGTCAGGCAAAATTTGTGTACCTGCCAGCTCAAGTTACTCGTTCACACATCTGTACTGGCCTGAATGCCCCCACCAGCTGTGGCTAGGGTTGGCAGCTCTGGGCTGGGAAGTACCTGGAGATTCTGGGGGTGGAGCCTGAAGAGGGTGGGGTTTGGAGAGGGGAGGGAGGCAAGTGGGGTAGAATGGCCAAAGAGCCCACCTTCCAACGTGGCCATTTTCTCCAGGTGAACTGATCTCTGTCACCTGTAGATCAGTGGTAACAGTGGGAACTCTCCAGCCACCACCTGAAGGGGGGCAGCCCCAGCTGTGCCATGCTGATAGACGGGGGAGGGGGGAGAGAAGAGCCACCGACTCTTCCATGTTTCAGAAGATGTCATGCCATAGAGGCAATTCCTCTTTACCACAGGCAAATGGGCAAGGGGCTAGGGTAGGGGGAGAGCTGAGTATGTGACCCACCCACTCCGGCATGTCGCTAGGCTTGCCAACCTCCAGCTGGGGACTGTAGATCTCCCAGAATTAGAACTGATCTCCAGGCATGAGAGATCAGTTCCTGTAATGTATCCAGTCCAGACAAGTCCAGAGACAAATGTCGAGCTTCGCTCCAAGAGACAACGGACTATGCGGATCCTAGCCTGCTCCAATCAGGGGGCTAGGTTCCCGGCTGAGAGCCTATGGGACTCTCGGCCACTGTAAATAACCTATATGGAAGTAGGGGTGTGTTTTGGATGGCGGTCTCTCAGGGGATACAAGCCGGCCTGCGAGCCGGCCAAAGTTGTCTTGTTCCGGATAGAATAAAGTACGCTTTGCTGAAATCACTCTCCGTTTGCGTACTTTTCAGTTCCCCTGGAGGGAATGGCTGCTTTGGAGGGCGGACTCTGTGGCCATTATACCCTGCTGAGGTTCTTGTCCTCCTCAGACCCTGCCCTCCTCAGGCTTCACCCCCTAAATATCCAGGAACTAACCAACCAAGAGTTGGCAACCCTGCCTATTGCTAATTAAACGGATTCCTCTCTGGTCTGGCTTACTGTAGCCTCTTTTAGCCAGAGCTCAGCACAGGGTGCGTTTCTATCTGAAACCCCAAATTCAAGCTCAGCTGTGGAATTGACTCTCGGGGTGGGGTGGGGGGCTGTGGCTCAGTGGTAGAGCCTCTGCTTGGCATGCAGACGGTCCCAGGTTCAATGATCCCCAGCATCTCCAATCAAAAGATCTGGCTGTAGGTGATGTGTAAGCAGGGGTCCTTTCCTGCAGGAGTGCACAGGAGCAGAGCTCCGGCAGTAAACAGCCCAGGGGGCGGGCACATGCAACAAGCCCCACCCCCTGCTCCCAGCAGCCCTCAGTCAGAGCAAGAAGCAGCCAGGTAAGCTGCAGCGCTCTCCCCACCCTCGGCCCCCCGGTCCAAAACAGTCCAGTGGCACCTTTAAGACCAAGTTTTATTCAGGTACAAGCTCTCCCTCCTCTGCGAGGACAGATCTGCACGTTCCTCCCCTTCCCCAATAGCTAACGATCCAAAACAGTCCAGGGGAGCCTGAGCGGTGGGTGTTGCCTTCTGACACACTTCCGGTGATGTCAGGGGGTGCCGCATATGCAAATAAGTCATGCTAATGCGTTATGCTAATGAGCTCCTGCATTTCTTTTTCTACGAAATGACCCCTGCGTGTAAGACCTCTGCCCAAGACCCTGGAGAGCCGCTGCCAGTTTGCATAGACAATACTGACTTTGATCGACCAAAGCTCTGATTCAGGATAAGGCAGCTTTATGTGGAGAGGCTGATGTTTAAGTGAGAAACACCAAGCAGTGTGACCATTCTTTGCTTTTTAGATTTGCTAAATATTACAAGGACGCGGCCGATGTTGACTTCCGCACGTTGATCAAGGCATACGGAATCCGCTTTGACGTGATGGTGAATGGCAAGGTAATTGGGGTGTGTGATTTTAAAAAGGTGTGTGTGTATTTGTTGCGCACATCGGCCCTCTTCGTTTCTTTCTGTACTTGTATGTTGTTGTTGGGAGCCTTTTGGTTGTGCTCATTTTTGTGGCTGGTGGTATCCGTTATTTAACAAAAGCACAATTCCAACAATAACCGTATGTTATCTACATCCGAAATCATAGTTTAAAAATCTCCAATCAGTTTTAACACCATGTGAAATACGTTGCTACATCTGAAGAATGATTTGAACCAGGGAGAGACCTCGTCGCTCACAGCTCTGTCTCTTAGGCGTGACACCACGCTAACTGCTGGGGTCTTCTCAGGACAGGGGCTAAAAGAATAGCCAAGAGGACTAGGGACTTGATAAGCAGGAGGTGCTCAAAACCAAATCTGAGTCCAGGCAAAAGTGGGACAAAAGGCAGACAGATCTGAGATTGAGACCAGAGCTTGGGTATGACAGGAAGTTTCATGTTACTCCCTAGTGTAAGTTGCTGCTCAGCAGAGGTCATTTCGGGGGGGAACGCGGGGGATCGCAGTTCCCCCGAGTGAGGTACAGGGGGCGGGGCACATGACGAAGCCCCGCCCCCTGCTTCCGGCCGCCCCGCTTCCGGCCCTCATTCAGCCAGGAGGAGGCAGGAGAAGAGGGAGGGTAAGTTGCTTCCTCCCTGCCTTTCCCCACCCCTGCCTGCCTGGGGCCAGGGAGGGCCTTCGCGGGGCTTCCTTGCACTCCCGCCAGCCTTGCAGGCCCACCGCTGGACCCCTCATGGGACTCGGCAGTGGAGCTGCAAGGCTGGCAGCGGCAGCCGGGACCGTTGGGGGCAGGGTGTGTGGCCTTATGACACACTTCCGGTGATGTCAGGGGGTGTGGCATATGCTAATGAGTTATGCTAATGAGTTCCCCTAGCTCTTTTTCTACGAAACGACCCCTGCTGCTCAGCCTACATGGGGGCTAGCCAATCAGGGATCCAAATCCATCAATAAATGCAAAAGAATATTCGTTTCAGGCGAACCAGATCCTATTTTCCAATGGAGTCGTCAACTTTTGTCAGGGCTATAGCACTTCAGATTGAGATGGGAGGCTTTACATGACTGAATGATAATCTTTAAAAACCTCCACGTCAGAAACTCGCATGCTGGGAGGAGCTTTCGAGCCTGGCCTTCCCCTGTGACACGCGAGCTTCCTGTGTAAAGGGAGTTTTTGGGTATGCACAAACATTTATGCCCAACTTGCAGCTTTAAGTAGAGCAGACCATCAACAGGATTAGTGCTTCAGTGATGGCTGGACAAAAGCAGTGGTGATCGTGAGTGGAACCCAGATCTTATCTGCAGTGTTGAGCCAGTGAAAAATGACCAGGATGACCACAACTTAAAAGGAGACGAGTTGATGTACAGAAAGAGGATCCCTTTGGCCCTGGTGAAACTGCAAAAGTGGCCTCTTCGATCTGGCATTACTCATCACACCAATAATTGCAGTTGAGGTCTGAATGCGATGTTAGAAGTTCAGCTGACGCACGGATTTTTTAATTCCTCTATTCATTTTACTTTTCTTTCAGGCAGGGAAATTCAACATTATCCCAACGATCATCAATGTGGGATCAGGCCTGGCACTCATGGGCGCCGTAAGTACCTCATATCCAAGTTGGATCTGGCGCCAGAGCTGCAAAGAGGGGAAGCCTAAGAGTACGAAACTCTAAGGATCTTCATCTGGGAGGGGCTGTGGCTCAGCAGTACAGCACCTGCTTGGCATGCAGAAGGTCCCAGGTTCAATCCCCGGCATCTCCAGTTAAAGATCAGGTTATGTGAAAGACTTCAACTAAAGACCCCAGAGAGCAGTTGCCAGACAGAGTAGACAACACTGACCATGATGGACCAGTGGTCTGATTCAGTATAACGTGGCTTCATGTGTCATCCTGAAGTCCTAGGGAGTGGAGAAAGATGCCACGGGAAGGACAGAGGTAGTGGCAGCCTGTCAGTTCTCATTATGCATCTTGAGTGAGCTTCTGCATGAGAAAGGGGAGACCTTTGCCCGGGGCCCCACAATGGCTCTTGGTAGCCTAGGGATGCCAGCCTCCAGGTGGGACCTGGGGATCCCCAGGAATTACAGCTCCTCTCCAGACTCCAGAGATCAGTTCCCCTGGAGAAAATTGATGCTTTGGAGGCACTGTACCCCACTGAGGTCCCTGTCCTCCCCAGGCTCTATCCCCAAATCTCCAGGAGTTTCCCAACCTGGATCTGGCAACCCCATGCCCCATCCCCTGCTTGTGGCCAGGGGGGACCTGGCAACCCTATCAGACCCTTCTCCCCCAAATGACTGACCCACTCATTTATTAAGAAATCTGGGGGCAATATCACCAGTGTACACACACACACACACACAATTGCTAAATGAACAAGGCAGGCTGCACACCCTAGAGATCCCAGCATGCTTCAGAGCGCATACACGACTGCAGGGGAAAAGGCCCGAGCTGTTAATTAAAAATATATATATATATTATGTTGTAACAATATTTTATTGTTTGTTTGCAGGGAGCTTTCTTTTGTGATCTGGTGCTCCTCTATCTGATCAAAAAGAGCAATTTTTATCGGGGCAAAAAATATGAAGAAGTAAGGTAGGTTTGTGTCAAACTCTCTATGCATTTTATGGCTCATTCGGCATAGTAACTGGGAGGGGGGAGAAAGAGAGTGTAAAACCAAAATGCTTTCACTTTGCAAACCCTTGATGTCGACTGCCCCTTATCACTGGCTTGAGAATTCCTAGTGTCTTTGGTTGTCATCTTTCACTGTCTGGCTTTTGTCTTACATGTTGGGGGGATGGCACTCTAAGGGGGGGTGATGAGCCGATGCTTTTGGCGGGTGGAACCCCTGACCTTTTAGGGTCCTGCTTGAGCCTTGTATATCTATTGATTTTGCGCTTTTACCTTTAGTTCTAACACAGCCTATATACAGGCTGGTTCCTATTAATGTCTCAATAAACCTACCCTTCCTAGAAGTGAATGGTGTTGAGAACTGATTTCTCCAAGAGTCTGACAGTTTGCCTTCAGATGTGGGGTGATGGTTTTCAGGCTTCGCATGTTGAGGGAACCTTTCCCATGTGGATTTGGATGCCGTGGCATCCTTGGGCTTCACTGAAGGCTCTCGGGCACTGGGTGAAGCTGCCAGCCATGCCTAGTGCTGGTTCAGCCCCACGGGGCTCGGGCCCCATCTGTTGCTACAGAGGACAGACTGATATGATAACCCTCTTCAAGTCCTTGAAGGGCTGTCATAGAGAGGATGGTAACGGAGTTGTTTTCTGTTGCCCCAGAAGGTCAAACCAGAACCAACGGGTTGAAATTAAATTAGAAGAGTTTTCAGCTAAACATTCAGAAGAACTTCCTGACAGTTAGAGGGGTTCCTCAGTGGAACAGGCTTCCTCAGGAGTTGGTGGGCTCTCCTTCTTTGGAGGTTTCAAACACAGGCTAGATGGCCATCTGACAGCAATGCGGATTCTGTGAACTCAGGCAGGTCATGAGAGGGAGGGCAGGAAGGGTTGCCTCAGTGCTTAGTTCTTGTGGCCCTTTCTTACACGCCCAGGGAAATGCTGATCACCCCTTTGGGGTCAGGCAGCAATTTTTCTCCAGGCCAGTTTGCCCGGGGATCCTGGAGAGTTGTTGCCATCTGCTGGGCATGGAGCAGGGGTCACTGGGTGTGTGTGGGGGGGGACACATTTTTTTTTAACATTTTATTTTCAGTTTCCACAAACAATAAATTAATCCAAATAAATCCATTTGAAATTTCTAAATTTCCAAATGCAAAGTTCGTCTTTCTAAATTGACAAATATTATTTTTAACTAGCATTCCCCGTTCCTAATATCTCTTCTTCATTTTCAGCCAATCGTATATTGTTTCCCATCTCGTCCAAAAATCTTCCTCTGGTTTATTCTGTAGCATTGTAGACAATTTATCCATTTCAGCTATCTCTAATATCTTGTTTTGAAGTTCTCTTATCGTAGGTATATTTTTTTTATTTCCAACGCCTAGCTATCAATATTCTGGCTGCAGTTAGGAAGTATGTAATTATCTGTGTATATTTTTTAATTTTATCCGGAATCATGTTTAGTAACCATATTTCTGGCATTAAAGGAATATTGATTTTTAAGACTTTTAGCAATACTTTAGCAATTTTTCCCCAAAATTTTTGAATTCTGTCACATCTCCACCAAATGTGGAGATAGGTTCCTACATTTTTCCCACATCTCCAACATAGGTTGGACGCCTTAGGAAAGCATTTTGCAACTTTAGCAGGAGTCCAATGCCACCTATAGAACATTTTATATATGTTCTCCTTGTACGAGGTAGCTCTCATAAATTTTAATGAATTCCAAGTTTTAGACCACTGTTCTGCCTCTATCGGGTGTCCAATCTCTTTTATCCAGGCTAACATTCAAGATTTTATAATTTCTTCTTGTAAGTAATCCTCTATCAATATGGTATAGAGTTTCTGTATAAGTTTGTCACCGGAGGATAGCCAGATTATTGAATGCCAGGACTGCGCACCATGGAAACTCTCTTTTAGGGAAACTTGTCCCGTAGGATCCAACTGTCTATTTACTGCGGGCGGTCCCGAGTAAATCACTGCTCCAGGCTTTATGCCTTCTGGAGATGTCTTGAAAAATCTGTGAGTGTGAGCAGCTGAAGTGGTTGCTCCTCGGTGCTCAGACTCTTTCTCTGCAGTGAAATCTCTCTGAAGTGCAGGTACAAAGCGCATCTTGTCTAGGCAAAGGAATGCTCAGCTGCTGTGAAGGGTGCGGCCTGATGCTTCACACCTTGCAGCTACTGAGGCTTATTTTGTTAATAAATCTGTCATCACACTCACATTTCTTGAAGGTAGCTTTAAGCCCAAAGAACAAACGGTGTCCTGAACAAATGCAGAGCGAGAAAATGCAGGGAACTGAGTAGAGCCTTCCCCTGTGCGCAGAGGAGGTGGAGGGGAGATGTTGGTGTGACCGTTGGAAGGCCCTCGTTTTTCACCTCTGAAATGTGAGAAGGTCTGTTGCCCACAAATACTGATCTTCTCATTGAGGAATCCCCAAGAAGCCTCTTAGTATTCTGGACACCCAGGATGCCCATTTTGAAAATGACTGAACTCTGAGCATTAGGTTGAAAGAAATGAAAAGTACTAGCACAAGGGAAACACTATTATCCCTTCCAAGATACGTCACTGCAGGTTACTCGCTGGAGAGATCTTTCTCTCTGCTGCCCCCAAATCACTCCAGAAACAAGAAAATCTTTCTCTCTGCTGCCCCCAAATCACTGCTGGAATCACCCCAGAAGCAAGGAGAAATGTCAGCATCCAAGTTTCAAGTGAAACGGCCTTCTGGCTAATCCACTGTAACGGTGGCCAAGCCCGTGGAACGGCCAAAGTATATCTGTCTGATCATTTTCACTGACCCTCAGCTCTTGATGTAAAGCAAGTGAATGGGTCTGAATGAGCAAATGCTTCTTCTGCGGATCGCTGGGGGCTGCTTAAAAACATAAGAACAGAAGAGAAGCCAGTGTTGGATCAGGCCAGTGGCCCATCTAGTCCAACACTCTGTCACTCAGTGGCCAAAAATACCAGGGGCCAAAAACTGCGCAATCTTCAGAGAGGAGGAGAAGCTTTGGCCCCACGGAGACATATCAGGAGGACCACTGAATGGCACCAGGCAAAAAAGAAACGCTGGAGGGCACACCCCTTTCAGCAGAGTTAAAAATTGCCATAAAATGTGAATCTTTAAAAAAAAAAATGAAACCACACTTTGGACTGATTAATGCAGCGGTTTTCAGCTCCCCTCCCCCTTCCCAATTGGCTTGTCTTGCAAGTTCCCCGAACGCGAAGCAGAGGATTCTGGGCAATGTTCTAGGCTGTGGGCACCGAGCGCCAGGTGCAGGTCCATTGGGCCTTGTGAGGGCCTCGCATTGGCCAAGTCTCCATTGCCAGAGCCAGCTATTATGCCATGGAGAGGAGGGGATGAAGCCCTGCCTGGGTCCCCGTTTTTGCTTGGGAATACGATGCTCTTTCAGAACAAGTCTTATCAGAATCCATCCTTTCTTCCACTGGCAAGTCACAGGTGACTTACGGGTGTGCCTGTAATGATTCCTTATTTTGATGTATGTGTGTGTGTTCCTTTAAATGTTAATTTGACTGCAGTAATGTAAGGAGGGCGATGGGGGAGATGTGTGTGCTGTGATTGGCTGATGACTGAGAGTGTGGGAGGAGATGTTCTGAGAGGAATTTCTCTCTGTGTTTTTGTTGGAGAGTTTTCAGAGTTCAGAGTACGTTCTGTGTGTCTTTGGAAAGTGAAGTGTGAAAAGCTTTAAAGAGAGTCAGTGGGGAGAGAGCGTCTATAAGAAAAAGAATGAGCTGTGTCTAAACTGTGTGATTAGACCAATGTTTTATCTTGTGTGGAAAAGTCAAAGTGTTTAGCCGGTTTGACTACATATATGAGAGAGAGAGAATCCTGTCAGAGGGAATTTTGGTGTCTGAGAGACTGGTGTGATACCAAGTTTGGTAGTTATATTTTACAAGTTCCTTTTTCCAGAAACCTATTTTGTTCTTATTTCAATCAATCCAATTTTGTTTAAATATCCCAGAATACAGTACAGTACTTCCTCAGGGCCACATAGTACTCTGAAGTGCCCAGACCCTGGGTTATACTACCAAAGGAGAGAGAATTGGAATTTTACATTCCTGGTGGCAGCAGAAACTACCAAGTTTATATATTGTTGTTGTTGTTCAGTCGCACAGTCGAGTCCGACTCTTCGCGACCCCATGGACCAGCTCCCGCTAGGCCCTCCTGTCTTCTGCCGTCCTCTGAAGTTTGCTCAATTTCATGTTCATTGCATCGATGACACTGTCTAACCATCTCATCCTTTGCCGTCCCCGTCTTCTTTGACCTTCAATCTTTCCCAGCGTCAGGGTCTTCTCCAGTGAGTGCTCCTTTCTCATTGGGTGGCCAAAGTATTTGAGCTTCAGTTTCATTATCTGGCCTTCCAGGGAACAGTCAGGGTTGATTTCTTTTAGGATCGACTGATTTGATCTTCTTGCAGTCCAAGGGACTCTCAAGAGTCTTCTCCAGCACCATAGTTCAAAAGAATCTATTCTTCGGCGCTCGGCCTTCCTTATAGTCCAACTCTCGCGGCCATATAGAGTATGATTTAAAGGAAAAACAGGTCCCCCCAATAGGAAGGATGCCACAGTGACACCATAGGTTTTCAATGCGGGAGATGTTCAGAAGTGGTTTGCCACTGCCTGCCTCTGCGTTAACAACTCTGGACCAATGCTCCCTCTAAGCTATGGAGTCCTGTGAGCAAAGATTCTACCTTGTGAGCTACTGGCATTCAAGTTGTGAGTAGGTGGTTTGGCTACTGCATAAATTAGTTTGCTCTGGATCCATCCTTCCTGAGCTAAGACAAAAATGTGTGAGCCAGAGGCTAAAAAACTGTGAGCTAACTCACACTAACTCAGCTTAGTGGGAACACTGCCCTGGACTTCCTTAGTGGTGTCAGAACCCACAGCCAACAACGGAGTACACGCTTTCAGGAAAGGTAATACTTTTATTGAAGAGCTATAGATGCGTTAACATAGTCACTGTTAAGAATGGCAGTTGCCCCTTGGACATAATAAGATATAGGGTATTCGTATGCACCCCCCCCCCACTGCGCTGGCCAATTAGGCACCCTCCCACGCCCGGGAAAAAGCTATCAAATGGTTTCTAGCCAAAGCTGGGAACCTTCTCCCACGGCTCCCTGGAAAAAAGCAGACTACACAACTCCCACCTGCACATTGTTACAGATAAGCATTGCAGCACGAAGCACAGAAAGGAATGCAATAGCAATTACACTGACTTTGCCGGACCATCCCAACTCCCATGGCAGCATAGCTGACAAGTGGTCTCCCATCCAAGGTCTAACCAGGACTAACCCTGCTTTGCTTTGAGATCCATCCTACACCAGATTAAATGCTTAACCCAGCTGCGTACTGCAGCAGAAAAAAAAGTAGCATGGTTGCTGACAGTGTTCCCTCAACGCTGAGTTAGTGTGAGCCAGCTCACAGTTTTTTAGCCTCCGGCTCACACATTTTTGTCTTCGCTCAGGAAAGATGGCTCCAGAGCAATGTCCCCTCTAAGCTGTGGAGTCTTGTGAGCAAAAATTCTACTTTGTGAGCTCCTGGCATTAAAGTTGTGAGCCAGCGATTTGGGCACTGCATAAATGAGTTTGCTCTGGAGCCCTCCTTCCTGAGCTGAGACAAAAATCTGTGAGCTGGAGGCTAAGAAACTGTGAGCTAGCTTACACCAACTCAGCTTAGAGGGAACACTGCTCCAGAGCAAACTAATTTATAGCCAAATCGCTAGCCCACAACTTTAATGCCAGTAGCTCACAAAGTAGAATTTTTGCTCACAAGACTCCACAGCTTAGAGGGAGCATCGGTTGCTGCTGCCTTTCAGAGAAAATTCCTCTCGAAGAAGCCATGGTAAGTTTCTGAGACATCCCAGGGTTGCACAGAATATCGCTTGTAAACCACTGAATTCATGCTTGCAACCTGTCCCTTTCCCACCAAAATGTACAAAAACAATTAATGCTCTTTTCCTCCTCTGCTTCTATCCTTATGGCAGGTCAAGTGTAAGAAAGCCCTTGCCTGAAAGTACGGTCAACGGGAACCAGAGCGACGACTCTTTGTCCAGGCTGGATCAGCTGAGGCAACTGCAGACCGTTGAGACCTAGCACGGAGGCTGTCGGCCGGAAAACGCACCCTGCGACGGGCAGAGCGGCAAATGAAGAGCAAGCAGCCACGGACCTCTGGGGCGGGTGGAGGCCAAGATGCAGATGTCCACTCCGGCCTCGCCAGCATTAAGAGCTCATTGTTTCCCAGCTGGGGACAGTCGGCAGTACCCTGGCCCAAGGACATCTGTGCGGGTCAATACCGGATTTCCCTTTTTTTATAAACTCAAAGGCAAAAAAACCGTGCGTGTATATCGGTCGAGCAGAGACAGAGAAGTAAGTTCTGTCTGTGTAGCCTTCTGGACGGCACATCTCAGCCTGCCAATCTTACAGCGGGTCAGAGGGTTGCCATTTTCAGGCTCAACTAGCCTTTATTGGGGTGGGGGAGAGAGCCGTTGAAAACCATCAAACCAGGCCCTCCTGGCATGCCTGACGGAGGGCTTCCGTAAAGCAACAAACTCAAACCTTTCAAGCGGCTCACTCACCCATCCTCCACCGGTATAAGCTGACCTTCAAATGGACAACTCGTGACTGTGTCCCACGTGGGACCTGACTTCACACTGAACTGAAGCACTTTGCGTCTTTATTCATACTAGAGACGGGGCTTTTTGTCCTGACTGCCCGGGGTGTGCAGATTTACACCTCCGAAGAGACTGGACCTCCTTTCTAAAAAAATATTTGAAGTCGGCCTGTCTGTGAAGATGGAAAGTCTCTGGAATGACATAAGAAAGACAGGCCTACAACTCCATCACCTTCAGTCCTGGCTGCTGCATCTCCAGAATCCCTTCTTTATATAAAGAAAAGGATCAGTGGGCAGCAGCTATCCCAAGATCAGTGCTGGAGCTGTCTTGTCACTTGCGGGTGTTAGGAGGCACCCCAGATCCGTTCTAGGGAGTGTGGGGGTCACGAGAGCAACGGGATTGAAGAGAGAGGGCGGTGCTTGGATTGTAGGAGGCCGAATAGACAGGGCCTCATCCCAGGGATTTGCGAACAGGCCCGCTCATCCAGACTTCTGCTGTTCCAAAAGATACTACTAGACAGCCTTCCGTTACTTCATTTCCTGGGTTCAGTCACTGGAGCTATTTTCCATCCTGCTCTTTAACTAAAGCTGAAGCAACGGTTGACTTCCAGATCTTCAGGAATCCAATTTCTTTATGGATTAATTTTTTTTGGTCTTTATCAACAGTATCTCCAGTCTTCGTTTTGCAAACTCACTTCTTCAACTGCCAGCCAATTAGCTTTCCCTTGTTGCTAGAAGTGGTCTGTTGGCAGACGAGGCCCAGGGAGAACTGTGGTCAGACCCCCCAGGACACTGGGTAACTGTGGGCTAGTCATTCTTTTAGCCTAACCTACCTTGCAGGGACGTTGTGAGGAAAAACAGAGGAGGAGCAAAGTAGGTATATTGCCCTGAATTCCTTGGGAGGAGGACAGTTTTTTGGCAGAATGTTGTTCTGACAAAGGAAGGACTTGCACGTTAAAAGCTCTCCTGGAGGGTGCAAAACATCTCTGCCCATAGAAGCATATTCTGTCCTTCGGTGGGATCTCTGACCATTAGGTGATGGCTGCCCAGCATCAGGGATGGCACTGCAGCAGCAAACCCTGAGTGTGATGCTTTGCTTTCCCCCATAGGAGTAAACAGCGAATGTATGAGAGAAAGGGGACCAACCTCATTGTGTGAGTTAAAATCTGCTTCCTGCCCCTGGTAATCTAATTGGCTGCAGTTTTATACACACACACACCCCCCAGTTTGGTGTAGTGGTTAAGTGCGCGGACTCTAATCTGGGAGAACTGGGTTTGATTCCCCACTCCTCCACTTGCAGCTGCTGGATGACCTTGGGCAAGCCATAGTTCTGTCAGAGGTGTCTCTCAATGACAGTTCTCTCAGAGCTCTCTCAGCCCCACCTACCTCACAGGGTGTCTGCTGTGGGGAGGGGAAGGGAAAGGAGACCGTAAGCCGCTCTGAGACTCCGAGTGAAGGGCGGGGTATAAATCCAGTCTCCTCCTCTTCTTCTCCTTCTTCAAAGTCCCCCTCTGAGTTTTGTTCCTTGATCACACCCGAGTGCGACAGAATCTTGCAAACTAGTTTTTTGTGCTTGTAAATACGCAGTATTTATGGACAGGAATGCTGTCTGTTCTGTGGAAAAACCATAGCCAGTTTTTGAAGAATTCATGTGAATGGCTGGATGAAAGATACCGGCCTAAATTATCAAGTGCCATTTTTTAAATATATATACATGTATTTAAAATGCATGAGCTGTGCTATGATATGCTACTGTCAAAAAGCAAGTTACAAATTAAATGTCATTAACTGCCTTGGGTAGAAAGTTGGGTTAGAAGTTTTGAAATCTTAAATGATTATGTGAATAAGGGAAAGAAGCAAAAGAAAAACAATTTTTCAGAACACTGTAGGGTTCCCAGCCCCCAGGTCCCAGTGGGGATTCCTCCACTTTTATAATAATAATAATAATCTTTCAATTTATTAATCGCTCAATCCATGCAGAGCTGCCGGCTCTGAGCGATGTACAGTTACTCATGAATATCACATGGGACTAACAATGCTTGGGGGTAAGGGAAGACAACATATATCAATTAAATCACACATATGTTTTTATCGTAGTCAACGGAGATAATCAGCAGCAAGGTCCAGGCGTGTTCCATTCCTTCCCTTGGTGACGCTTGATGTCGTCAGCGTTGCCTCAGTCGCAGCGCACCACTGCCACCGTCTGGCCGAGTGGCCTATTGCAGGCTATTTCTTACAGCGTAGTTCTTTTTCCGGCTTACGGATCTTTTGATTGGCTAACACAACCCCCGGGGGGGGGGGTTGTGTGCCCACCCTCTCTAAGGAGTGGTACCCTTAGGGCTTCAATGCCCGGCAAGCCAGCTGGTGGGGGAAACCCCACCCCCAAACAGAGGGTGTCGCTGTGACATCCCTGACGTAGGGCTCCCAGACCCCCAGTCCAGGCGGGGGTTCTCCTGATTTTTGGGGCTTCCGTCCACCCCCAAACACGCATGTCACACGTCGATATTGTCAGCATGATGACATCACGCAGAACTGACATCATCCCATAAGGGACGTCGCATGGCAATGCTCTAGCATTTTGGCCAAAATTCTATAGAGCCCCCAACGTGATGACGGCACTTCCGCATGACATCATTGCACTGCCGATGTCACATGTGGCGATGTCGCCCTGCCCCCCCCTCTCCCAGAGGACTCCCTTCCACTCTCCACCAGCAGAACAACTGGACCTGGCAACCCTACCAGGAAGCGATGTTATAACATCACCCACATTGGGGGCGGGGATGACGCTCTAGTTTTTGTGAAAACTCTATGGTTGTTGAAGGCAAAAACCCAGTTTTGCCCAGAAACTAGAGCATCACCCCGATGTTGGCGACACGATATCCCTTCCTTATGAAAGCACTTAGGAGCCCCCCCGCCAGCTTTCAGGTAGGACCTAGCAACCCGAGAATGCTAGCTAGCTTCTTTCTTGTTACAGCAGTATTAAACTTAGCTTAATGTGAACAAAATATCCAGTGTACGTACCTTAGCTATGTGAAGACGGCTAAAGTATAAGCTTGGCCAAAATGTTTTACGTGGGGCTATTATCAAATATTTGCCTTTTCCACTCCAGCAGCTGTTCTTTTCTTTTCCTGAATCAGTCACATGGGTGAGCCCGCCCCAAAAGGGATCACAAAGCAAACGGGATGCTTTCCCATTTGTTGCATCTGACCCAGTGACATCACCAGCGGCCGGTAAATAAAGGAGTGCCGTAAGGTTGCTGAAACGGGAAGCATTTTTCAGCACGGCTGAAAGTGTTAGCAGAAAGCAGTGTGCAGTTTTGACCTGGCCCTAAATTTATGTGCAATTGCTAGTGAGTGTTAATTAATGTAGAGGACATACAGCAAAAATAATGTAAGGCCTGGAATCTAAAGCCATAGTAAAGAAAACTAAACCCCATCAAGGACAAAATTCATGCGCATGTGCGTGTAGCTGTATTGTTTGTAGGCTTTTAGCAAAGGTAAAATCTTAGCTCTGTATATTAGAGGCTGAATTAATGCAACTTTTTAAATCCCGTTCAGCTATGCAACTAGGTGTCACACCGACCAAAGATTTGGGCTCTGACTCAAAGTCCAATAGGGCTGTTGTCTGACACTGTTGCAAAAGTGAACCTTAAAGTGAACCAGGCCTAGCCCCAAATCCTGTTTTTAATTCCAAGAGTCAACAGAAATAAATGGAGAGATAAAGTAGTACAAAATACAAGGGGGCCTCTGACCATATGCAGAATGTCCCTCATAGCTAACTGAATGCAGCTTGGAATTAAGGAGCAAGGTTTCTGGGACAGCTGTCAGGGAAGCACAAGCCTCGGTTCATTGCTAACATGGGGAAATTAAGTAGCCTAGAGACTGGTGCAGGACGGAGCCTGCAGTCTACAGCAGAGGGACCTGACCTCTGCCATGCCTGGGGCTTATCACTCGTAAAGCAGTTCCATACAAATCAGAACATAGTCCTAGATGAAGGCTGGAAGGCACCAGGCACTGGATTTGCCACCTCACTCAACAACCTGACCCATGTTCTCCGAGCAGAATCCACATTTATGAAGCCTGTGCACCAGAAGGACTTGAGTTTCGTGCACAGGCAGCTCATGTCTCCGTATTGCCAAAGTGAAGGATCACTGTTTGCAATAACCACACCGGTGCCTGCGTGCACCTGAGATCCATGTAACTTGAATACAGATTACTGTGAACTAAATTCAGTATTGGGTGTTCATTCTCCCTGACAGTTGTCTTATTTTTGACAAGCTTTTGATGCTTCTTGGCTTAAGCTCTGTTATCTGCCAAGAATGGTTTTTGTGGTTTTGTATGTGCGCAATGAAGGGGCCCGATCGGGGCACAGGGAGACCATAAAGTATGGGTGGGGAGAAGATGGCACTAGGTGTAGCGGGAGTGAAACAGCCAGGAAAGGTAGCGGAAAAACCTGTTTGCAGCAGAGGCCTCTGGGAAGTTTCAAGCAAAGGATGTCAGTGACACCTATCCCCTCGTGTTTGCACCTACCTCTATAGACAGGATTAGGGTTCGGCTGCAGCTGCTCTCCTGGCCTTGCCGACAGAAATGGCTGAGCGAGTTCCCTGCTTTTCCTGCTTGGAGAAATCCAACAGCCCCTTCTGCAGAGTAACTGTCACGGCAGCCAGCCATGGGCAACAGCCAAGGGGATCACAGAATCCTCTCCTCAGCTACAAACTAAGGCAGCCAGCCATGGGCAACAGCCAAGGGAATGAGCCACGAACGACGACATTCACAGAATCCTCTCCTCAGCTACAAACTGAGCAGGAAGGAGGGAGTGGGGGAGAAGGGATGTTCCTGACACACTTAAAGAGGGAGTAAGCTTCATTGAGCTCGAACCTGGATCTTAGAAGATACGCCCTGGTTAGTCCTCGGATGGGAGACCACCACGGGATGCCGGGGTCACCCTGCCCTGCAAGGGCTGGCAATGGCCAAACTACCTCTGTTCGCCTCTTGCCTAGAAAACCCTACAGGGTTGCCAGAAGCCCGTTGCGGCCTGACAGCACTTTCCGCTACCAGGCTATACTGAATTCAGTGGGTCTGAGTCAACGTGCTTTTAGGGTTGTGCAGTTAAGTACTTTTAGGTCAGGCACCCTCATCCACTTCCCTACCGGTATCCTGGGGATTTGCTCCTTGCTCGGCTATCAAGAGAGCAGATATGAAGACTCTGGATTTTCTGAATTCATATAGTGCCTTTCCTAAGTCACGGGTAAAAGGATGGCTGCTATCCAAACCTCCTAAGGCTAAATGAAGCCGCACAACACATCTCGGATGCTGAGCTGGGTCGCAGTGCAGGAAGTGGCTGGGGAGGTGGGAGTCCTTCAGACATTGTTTTCTTTTTAAAAATCAAGCTGTTTTACATTCCCTTTAATTAGAAGGATTCTACCAAGCTTGTTTTCTGACATAAGTTACAGACAGCATTAGCAGTGCAAGGAA
>NW_015163123.1:171222-176495 GCF_001447785.1 Gekko japonicus
GGTAAATGGTTTGGCAGCCATCGCCCCGCTCCTTTAGGACCGTTCTAGCTCGGTGCGCTCCTCCTAGTAGACGTGTACCATGCCATACAAGAAAGTCCAAAAGAGGACGTACGTGAAGAGACCCCCGATCAGGCCCCCAGTAAAAAGGGGCCGCCGAGATTTAAAGTACTTGCTCCACCGCCGCCCAGCTTTTAGGACCAAAAGCACCGAGAGCAAGACAGAGGCCAGGAAGTAGAAGATGAATCCGTGCAGGCCGGTCAGGCCGAGAATGCCTGCTGTCGCTCCCGAGAGGGCAGACACTGATGTTCTGCAGTAATCCAGGATAGCCGCATTCCCTCGGACGGCCGCTTCGCTGATGAACTGGGGGCCTTCCCGTTTGGCCATAACTACAGCCATGGCTCAAGAGGCTGGCTCCAGCGGTGTCACTTTCAGTGTTTCTATTTAATTAAAAAAAACACAGTAATTCAGGTTTGTTTTGGGAAAAATTCATTAAACAGAACTACAGATAGCTGGCTTTCTGTTAGACCCCAGTCCATGGTTTAGTAACAGAAATACAACTTTGTCCATGCAAACGTAAAGCACGCTGTGTTTAAAATAATGAGAATCCCAACATGTTCTTTGATCTTTTACAGCAGTTCATCAATTATAGCAGCAATTCAGAAGCCATTTGTTCTGCAAAAGACCAATAGACAAATGCAGCATTTCTCAATACAACTAGGGGAATGGGAGGGGCTGTGCCTCAGTGGAAGAGCCTCTGCTTGGCATGCAGAAGGTCCCAGGTTCAATCCCCAGAATCCCCAGGTAAAAGGACCAGGTTGTAGGTGATGGGAAAGACCTCTGCCTGAGACCCTGGAGAGCTGCTGTCAATCTGAGTAGACAAAGCTGACCTTGATGAACCGATAGTCTGATTCAGTTAAGTATTCATGTGTTCATGTGTGTTCACAACAGCTTCCAGCTGCATGCATGGATCTAGGATTTGGGATGCTAATTCAACAATGGCATTGGAAAAGAACAGAACAGGACATATCTGACCTCATTCAGAGCAAAACGGCATCTCTTCTTTCCCAATGAGACTTCAACAGCGAAGAGGGTAGCAATCCAATAGTAGAATCCTATGTATGGCTACTCCAGTCAAAGACTATTAAAGTCAATTGGTTTATACTGGAGTACTTGGGTCTGGGGGGCAGTGGTCCCACAAATCCTATACGGAACAGCTGGAGTTCTTACCCAACAGGACACCCCACCTGCTTTGGCTGGTGTTCTTCCCACCTACCCTTCAAGAATCCAGACTAGTTTTAAAAATCATTGCTTTAGGTAAGAAAACATATTGGTTAAAAACTATAGATATTGATCTACATGTCACAGAACTGGGATAGAGAATTAGCTCCTTGATTTATTTTGGGTTGGCTCCATAACGTGTACAGAACATATAGTCTTTTCCTGGTATTTTCCGTGGTTCTCAAACTCATGTAAAAAGTATCACAAGGTTATTAAAGGAAAGCTAAAAATGTTGGCAGATTTCAAAGAAGTTGACATGTTGCAGCAAAGACCAAAGAAAAGAGTTTTGTGGCAATTTAAAGAATAATACATTTATTGTAAAGGCTTTTACACTATAGTAAGTTTTTTAATCTTTAAGGCGCCATTGGACAGTTTCAAAGAAAGCAAACACACCAGGTCCTCATGGCAAAGAGAAGAAACAGGCACCCTAAGCATTCATTACCCTCTGATTTTGTCCCTTTTACTAACAAATAAAATTCCAGTTCAAACAACACAACTCAGAATAGCTGAAAACCAAGCACTTTAGAACATACTAGGAGGGGGGAAATGAGAACATTTCAGGTGCTTTAAAAATAAATGGCAGTCAACATAGCATTGTGGCTAAATAAAGGCACTTTAATCCAAGAAGCTGCTGGTTCAAATCTCACCTCTGCCACAAAATTACCAGACGGCCATAAGCAAGGAACTCTTTCTCAGCCTGGTCTATTGGCAATATGAGGAGGGATGATAATGCTTGCATGCTTTATAGGACTGTTGTGAGAATTAGTAGTACATACAAAGTACACTGAATACTGACAGTGCTGTATGTGTACGTCTTATAATACCAGAAGCAAACAAAATCAAAGTATTATGATCGGCCACAAATCCAAGTATCGTGCAGGCGGCAAATATACAAAAGGGAATCAGTGTTAGTCTGTTTCAGCAAAATAAAGCAAAAATCCAATGACACCTTAAAGACTAATAACACAGTGAAAGAAATGTTGCAAGTCCTTAAGCGACCACTGGACTTTTGTTTCTTTTAATTTTACTTCATTTATACCCTGCCTTTGTAACCAATGGGGACCCAAAGAGGCTTACATCATTCTCCTTTCCTCTGCTTTACCAGACAACAGCCCTGTGAGGTAGGTTAGGCTGAGAGTGTGTGACTGGCCTAAGAAGTTCGAGTCCAGCAGCACCTTGAAGACCAGCAAAGTTTTATTCAAGGTATAATCTTTTGTGTGCATGCACACTTCTTCAGATACGAAAGCTTATACCTTGAATAAAACTTTGCTGGTCTTAAAGGTGCCACTGGACTCAAACATTGTTCTGCTGCTTCAGACCAACACAGCCACCCACCCGAATCTATCTGAAGAAGTGTGCCTCTGAAGAATTAAACTTTATTGGTCTGAAAGGTGCCACAAGGCCCAAACTTTGTTCTGCTGCTCCAGACCAACATGGCTACCACCTGAATCTGACCAGCCTAAAGTTACTCAGCAAGCTTCTGTGGCAGAGTGGGGATTTGAATCTGACAGGCTGCGGTGGCTCAAGGGGTTAAGACGCTGAACTGCAGACCAGAAGGTCGGTAGTTCAGCAGTTCTAGACCCAAGTGCCGCAAGACAGAGTGAGCTCCCGTCTCTGGTCCCAGCTCCTGCCAACCTAGCAGTTCGAAAGCAAGAAATTGTAAGTAGATAAATAGGTACCGCTTTGGTGGGAAGTTAACAGAGTTCCGTGCACCTTGGCGTCTAGTCCTGGTGGCCATGTGACCACGGAAACGTCTCTGGACAGCGCTGGCTCTTCGGCTTGGAAACGGAGATGAGTGCTACATCCCTAGAGTCGGATTTGACTGGCTTTCGAGCAAGGGAAACCTTTACCTTTGACACTCTAACCACTACACCTCACTGGCTTTTTAATGCAACTAAATAAACGTTTAATAGCTTTGTATCAGGACTAACTTCAACAGTGTTGTACACACTGCAACGCTTTGTACTCTACCACTAGCTAACAGTCAGTTTAACTTAGTAAGTGCTCTTAACACTTCCATGGTGCATATGTTAAGTGCCTTTGATTATTCTAATCACAGTGACGGAAATCAATCATGAACATATATTCAGATATTCACTCTGGTTCATTGCTTAAATGCATCCTGGGTAAAATACCAGATGCTGACAGGCAGTAATTGATGACCTTGCTTATAGTGGCCAGTCGTAACTGCGCATGCTCCTGATGTCAGTTTGCTTGCGTTAGATGAAGAACACTGCATGATGTACTCATATCTGTTACATTAAGATACTTTTTGTTAACTTCACAGTCTGAAAAGAAGGCCTGTTGTTTAGCTGAAGGAGGTATATTTTTGCCTGAGAAAATCCAGCCTACAGGTTCGAGCCCAATCAGAATGGTGTGATGGGTATATGACAAAGTTTGATGGAACCAATAATTGTGATTTATTTCTAACTGTCATAGGGAGTATAAAACCCTATGTCTCCCATTGTAACCTTAGGGAGAGCTGTGGGATTCAAAATCTTGTTGAGGCCGCGCTTCCCTCCTTTATTAATAAAGTTTTATTTTAGTTTAAATTCTGCTCTACAAGACTGCCGTGTGCTCTCTCAAATTGGGCTGGGGGAGCACAACCCGTGACGGAGTTTCTGTCTTACAACAGCACAAACACTGTCCGAGTTTTCGAGTTCTCCATTTTGTGTGTCCCAATTTGTGCCGAAGACACATCAGATGAGCGGCTAGCTTTCGCATCATTCCTATTCATATTATTATCACTTTATTTTCTCTTCCTCGTGATGTACCTTGAGACATGCGCACACCACTACCATTTAACGGCCACCCCATGTTTCCAATCATTAAACCGCAGGCCGGCTGTAGCTCCTTTTTCACGCCCTCCTTCCCCTTTGCGCCGCTTGAAAGAGCTCTATGGAACTACGAAGCTTGCCTAGTTTGCATGTTTTCGCTGGTTCTAAATTAAAAAAAAATTCACACACCTTCGAGAGTAATCCTTCGAAGGACCACCGCGATTCTTCGCCAAAGAAATCTGAGTGAACCGATCTTCTCCCCCCTGCCAACCCGGCTGCGATGACGCCACAGCACCGCCGCCGCCCCGAGTTCCTGCACCGCACCTCCCCGCCCACCCCCGAGACACGGCCGCCCCTTCGAACCGTGAATTCCTCTCACCTTTTTTCCCCCCGCCAGGAACCGACCGAAGAACAGCCGCTCCTCAGCTCACCTTACCGGAAGTGGCATCCTGCCGCCATCTTGAATCAGAACGGATGCTGGGAGCGAGAGGAGACCAGGTGCTCGCTTCCCCCACCCTCCGCACACCACTTCCGGTCCAAACCGGAAGTATCCCTCCCTATTTAGGAAACGTCAAGGTGCGAGTAAGCCGCGCAAAATCCAGGAAAGAAACGAAATAGAATCCGTATAATACATTTTATTGGGGACCGGCCCAAACGACGCGAAGCATTGTGCTTGAGCAGAAGAAGGGCCTTTAATCATAGAGTCGCAAAGCCTTAGAATATCCCGCCCCTTGGTCCTTGCATCTGTCAAGACAACTTTATTATGCTGTAGAAAAGGGCAGGAGTCCAGGAGCACCTTAAAGACTAACATATGTGGCAGGGGAGGAGCTTTCGTGAATCCCTGCTCACTTCTTCAGAAAGGACCAGCTCACGTCTTTATTCTGCTGTATGCTAATTTGCTGCTCACCTTACCTAAATATGGACTGGCAACTTCCGTTCTAGTGTATCTGAAGACGTGTGCGGGCACAGGAAAGCTTATACCTTTGGTCTTCAAGGTGCCACTGGACTCAAACTTTGTTCTGCTGCTTCAGCCCACCACGGCTCCCCACCTGAATGTATCTGAAGAAGTGTGCATGAGCACACAAAAGCTTATACCCAGAATTAAACTGTTGGTCATAAAGGTGGCCGTCATCGCTAAGCAATATTATTAATGTTTACTAGCACTTTATAATGTTGGATTGTTTTTAGAAGGTTTTAAGATTGTCTATCACTGTTATG
>NW_015163123.1:176859-189449 GCF_001447785.1 Gekko japonicus
GGGGCGGGGCGGAGGAGGGGGCGTGGCCCGGGGGGCTGGGTGGGGCCTTTTGTTCTGTCTGAGGGGAGAAAGAGGAGCGGCGGCCGCCAGCCTCGCCCAGCCCAGACGGGGCCGTCATGTCGTACATTCCGGGGCAGCCGGTCACGGCCGTGGTGGTGAGTAGCGGGGGCGGCATAGGACGGGGTCGCGCCGCCAGCCCTCCACCCCCGCGCCTCTCCCCGGCCGCCCAACGGTCCCTGTGGGGGAGGGGCCCCCCACCCCGGAGGAAGAAGGAGAACCGGGTCTCCCGTTGCCACCCCCCGCCCTGGAGCCTCTCCTCCCTTCTCCGCCTTTCCTTGGAAGGATTCTCCACCCCCACCGCCCCGGGGTCCCGGAATGAGTGCTGGGCTGGAGGGGGTGTGTGTGGCCAGTCCGCAGGGTCTGGGTTGATTGTCCGCCTTTCTCCAAGGGACTCGAGGCGGGTGGCGCCGCGTCACTTGGGGCGCTCAGCTGAACTGGAGGGCGTGTCTCCTAAGCAGTGCAGGGTGTCTTGCGGAGGGGAGGGTTTGAATCCAGCCGCGGAAGCTTTTAAGACCGACACGCTTGAGTTCTGGGTGTCAGCTTTCGTGGGCATGCACTAGGGTTGCCAGGTCCCCCCTGGGGACTGGCGGGGGATGGGGGAGTCGAGTTGCCAGATCCAGGTTGGGAAATCCCTGGAGATTTGGGGGTGGAGCCTGGGGAGGGCAGGGACCTCAGTGGGGTACAGTGCCACAGAGTCCACCCTCCAAAGCATCCATTTTCTCCAGGGGAACTGATCTCTTTTTTTCTGGAGGGGAGCTGTAACTCTGGGGGATCCCCAGGTCCCGCCTGGAGGCTGGCATCCCTGGCATGCACACTTCAGAGGCTGAGAGTGGCTTGCAGTAGGACATTAGAGCCAGGATTTGAATTGGGGGGGCTCCCAGGTCGTCGTCTCGCATCCTCACCCCTAGGCTGTACCTGCCTTCTGCTTCTCTGCTCCCCTCCTGCCACCATTCTTTGTCTCCTTTAGCTTTCTGATGACTTGGGCTTTTCTCTTGTGTGTGGGAACAGCAGTTGTGTGTGTGTTTTTCTTTAGGATATATTTTTGTCGCCTTCTTTCCGTCCTTTGGGGTGTGTGGGTGCAGCATTGTCCTGTACTGAACCTTTTAAGATGTCAGGGGTTGGGCGTGTTCTTCTAGTCGACACAATGCTCTGCTTTCACCAACACAGACTTAGTGTGTAGTGCTGGGTATGCATGTATAGCAGTAAGCCCTTTGTGCTGTAACTTAAGAGTGGCCCTGGTCACACAGGCCGGATAACGTGGGGGGGGAGATGTGCCTATTTGCGCCATCGTAGTTTGATCCGCCATTATGCGTTCAGACGCAACAGCGGCTTCCTCCTTTGGCACCCACGGCAAACAGGATGACGGGAGAAAGCTGCGCACCGGCGCTATCACACCGGGGGAATCCGCATGAAGCCCGTAGCAAACCATTTGCTAGTAGGTCGTCCCAGGTACATTTTTATTGCGCATCTTCGGCGGGATGCCACGGGTTCACCACGGGAGTGCTATGCCTCCCAGATATTCTGGTGTGATCCCGCCAGAAAACTCCACAGGAGAATCGTGCCTTCAGCGTGGCAAATGCTCCGTGTGACCGGGGCCAGTATATAGTTTTCCCCCCTCAAACATAACAGTATATAGGATACCTTATTGTTGCAGAAGCGTTCTTTGTGCCCCTGATGACATCTGAGCACAACATATTGAGGCCAAAGGGCCATTAAATCCAGTTCAGCCTCTAATATTTCCGTGTGAAGCTTAACTGTATTTAAGCTTTGCCTAGAAATATCACATTCTGGACTTCTTGCATTTCATTGTGTGTGTACCTTCGCACTGAGAAGAGCGCTCTATTCATCTCAAGAGAGGGCTGAAGCTCATGAAAGTGTATGTTAGTTTTCTCAGGAGGCACCAGGCTGTTGCTTTCTTCTAGGAAGCATTTTTGCTCAGATTTCTGAAATGAAGCACGAGAGCCAGTCTGGTGTAGTGGTTAAGTGTGCGGACTCTAATCTGGGAGAACTGGGCTTGATTCCCCACTCCTTCTTTTGCACCTGGCTGGATGACCTTGGGCAAGCCGTAGTTCTGATAAGAGCTGTTCTTGAAAAAGAGCAGTTTCTGTCAAGAGCTCTCTCAGCCCCACCTACCTCACAGGGTGTCTGTTGTGGGGAGGGGAAGGGAAAGGAGTTTGTAAGCCGCTCTGAG
This sequence comes from Gekko japonicus, assembly GCF_001447785.1. Classification (NCBI taxonomy): domain Eukaryota; kingdom Metazoa; phylum Chordata; class Lepidosauria; order Squamata; family Gekkonidae; genus Gekko; species Gekko japonicus. Next base: position 179,111 of record NW_015163123.1, read on the forward strand.
ACTCCTTTGGGTAGTGAAGGGCAAGGTATAAATCCAATCTCTTCTTCTTCATGAGCATGCTCATTTGCTGCTGCTTCTTTAGTGAGGGAATTTATGACCTTTGTCACTCCATTTTGACCTTTGCTAAGTATTCTGAGTCTCTTGGGAGGATGGCCAACAGGCCTCTCCCAAGATAATGTTTTCTTATTCACATTCTCCTGAGTTCTTATCTAGACACTTGACTTGTTTTCCTCTGCTGCTGAGAAATCAAGTGCAAGATATGTCCCCCCCCCCAGTGTTTAGCTTTGATGGCTTGACTCGTAGCCAGCAATTAGGGTGTAAGAGGTTTAGTTTCAGCTATGTATCTCTTCTCGAGTTCTGGCTGGCTTTGCTGTGTATGTTCAAGGCCCAGCGGATTGAAGCCTGCTATTTCTGTAAGTTGGATGCTTTATTAAAATCTCCTCGTAAGCAAACCTGGATCTTACATATCGTTTTCTTGGGATTTCTGCAAACTTTGGAGCTTCTGGCCAGGGCTTCAGACAGAGGGCTGGGGTGGGGTATCATTTCCTGCTATGGCCCCTTTGGATGCCATAGAACAACCGCTTCCTCCCTGCCATCCTGCTGACTGTGTTAGTATCTGTACCCTGAATGTGTGTCCTTGTTCCAGCCTTTTTGTACTTTGTTCTCGTCCCCTTTTCTGACCTGTCTTCCTCACCCCCCAATAAAGAGGCCTTTTCCCCCTCCCTAGTTGGATCTTTTTGAATCCAGCAGATATTTTCCTTTGGGGAGTGTCTGGTGAGTCAGGGCTGTGTCAGCAAATAGCCTGAAGGGGTGGTTTTGTTTTTGCCCCTTTGTGCAGTCATGGGAATGAGTAAGTGTAAGTCGTGTATGTGTGTGGGCGCATACATGCTTTCTTCTGTCTAGGGTGGCAGCCCTGCCTGTAACTTTCTTTGCCTTCTACAAGCAACGCATCATGCCGCAATGTGTTGCTCAGGCAAGGGATGCCCTTCCTTAGTCTGGGGTCTGGTCTTTGATGAGGTCCCCCCCAGGAATGCTAAGGAGTAGATAATGACTTGTGATAGATGGCCAGTCAGCGGCCTCACTGGCTCCTTGCAACACATGAGGCAGTTCCAGATTTTAGGGCTTTCAAACAAATAGGTGGCGGCTGAATAGTGGAGCACAGTGGCGAGAGTGTGGTCAGACAAGCCCCCTAATCAACAAATAGTTCCTCTGTGGGTTTCCAGAAGAGCCAGCTCAAGTTAAGCCGTTTCGCAGAGTGAGTGAGAAGGATGGCGTTGTGATCAAGAGGAAGGAAACACTTGAAATTTTATTGCGGGAAATTGGCAGTCGTGTTTTTATTTAATTTTTTATTTAAGTTGATTTTATTTTATTTTTAATCACCCACCCACCCCGAAAAACCGGACTGAGGGCAGTGTACAACACAATATCATATAAATATAATTAAAAGCAAATTAAAACCCATAAAACACAGCCGTAAGCAGAAGATGGCATTACACTTTTTTCCTAATGTTGCCACTGGCCTCACCGGGCGGCAAGGGGTGGGAGTGCCAGAAAGACGGAGCCGTCGCTGTCTTCACCCAAATGCCTGGCAGAACATCTCTACCTTACAGGCCCCGTGGAACTGTAACAGGTCCCACAGGGCACGGTTGTGGTATTCAGCAGAGAGTTCCCCCAGGTTGGAGCCAGGGCGGAAAATGCCCCGGCTCTGGTTGAGGACAGCTGGATATCTCTCAGGCCGGGGACCACCAGCAGATTTTGATCTACTGAGCGCAGTGCTCTCCTGGGGGTATACTCCACTGGAAGCCAGTGCCGCTTGCGCGGCACAGGGTGGATGTGTGCTGCATGCGGAGTCCCCGTGAGGACCCGTGCAGCCACATTCTGTACCAGTTGGAAGTTCCCGGGTCAGCCTCAAGGGTAGGCCCACGTAGAGCGAGTTCCAGTTGTCCAGTCTGGAGATGACTGTTGTGTGTTAATGTTGGTCCCTGACCTGGATAGCCCAGGCTAGGCCGGTCGCGTCTGATCTCGGGCTGGCTGTGGTTAGTGTTTGGATGGGAGTCCACCCAGGAAGTCCTGGATCACCACGCAGAGGCAGGCAGTGGCAAACCACCTCTGAAAGTCTCTTGCCTTGAAACCCCGGCAGAGTTGCCCTCGGTCAGCTGAGACGTGATGGCACCTTCCACCACCAGGGTTAATGTTCCATGGGGTTTTCTTCCTGGGAACCACCTTGGTACTATTGATCATCTTTGGCCTTCTACCGTGTGGCTATACGAGAATGCTGAAGATAGGAATAAGGACTTCAACTCAGAGTTGGAGGCGAAGATTGAAGCAAGGAAGAGTTGGAGGCTGATAGTGTGGAGCAGCGGAGGCTAAAACCTAGCCCTCAGAAGTGCCATGCAAGGGTTAAAGTGGAAGAGAAGAGATGCCATTTTGTTCCGAAGGAGGTCAGATGTGTCCAGTTCTGTTCCTTTCCAGATATTGCAGTCAGGGTCGGGAAAAGTCCTTGCATGTTCCCAGCTGCTCTTCCTCCGCACCAATACTTTGGAGTTTCTTTCTTCCATCCTCCAAGGAATCAATGATTCCCGCACTGCAGAGAGGAGGTTCTGGAGAGAAAACTAGAAGCATTTATCCTCGAATCAACGTTCCTGCTGGTAGAAGCCTCCGGGTCCCAGAAGTCATCTGTGTTTAGTTCCGGTGGTCTTAATGTGTGTCCCGTAAGAATGCCAGGAGGATTCCCCCTGTTTCCTCCGACCTTTCGGCATGTGAGGCAGCCAAAGAATTTATCAGCTGCTGCTGTCCCCTGGCTGGCTTTGTTTGGCTTCCCCCACACACACTTCTTGTCCCTGCTCATGCCTTTCTCGGGAAGTGGCAGCGCTTTCCAGTGAGCTCGTAACAAATTCCAGTCCCCAATTTAAAAAAAAAGTATAAAGGGCTGCTTGTTTACACTAGCTGAATCCGGCCGTCCCCTCACTAAAACTTCATGCCGGGCCTCTTTGGGGGTGGGGTGGGATGATGACGGTCTTGCATATCGAGAATGGAAGCCAGGCACGCTCTGGGAAGAAGGAGCCCCTATGTCTGAGCAAGAGACGGATGGATGACCGATTGTCTCAAAGCGCTATGAAAGCAATCTTTTTGCCTGCCTGTAGGGTTTAAGCAGCTAAGCTGATGACAGCCAAAGACCCTTCTGCAAAGCTTTCTTTGATACTGCAGCACAGCCAGTCGTTGCTGGAGGCCACAGTTCTTCCTCCACCTATTTGGGAAAGATTTTTGGGGAGTCAGTGGCTGAGTGGGAGAGCCAGCTTGGTATAGTGGTTAAGTGCGCGGACTCAAATCTGGGAGAACCGGGTTTGATTCCCCACTCCTCCACTTGCAGCTGCTGGATGACCTTGGGCAAGCCATAGTTCTGACGATCTGTCCTTGAAAGGGCAGTCCTCGAAAGAGCTTTCTCAGCCCCACCTACGTCACAGGGTGTCTGTTGTGGGGAGGGGGAGGGAAAGGGGCTTGTAAGCCGCTCTGAGACTCCAAGTGAAGGGCGGGGTATAAATCCAATCTCTTCTTCTTCTGGTCAAGTTAGCCAACTTGGCAGTGGTATTTGGAAGGGAACTGGAAGGTAATGGTTCTGCTCAGTCTTGATTGTTTTCATGCAGGATCTAGCTGTGTCCAGCAGTTCAACAGCAAACGTCTTTCCACTCTGACGCAGTTACATGCCTTGTTGTTGGTATTCTCCTTGTTCAGCTTTCTCTCTTAATCAAGCGTGGGACAATCGTACTTGAGACGCAGATTGCAAATAAACCTGAATATATTGGAGTGCAGGGCTCTTGAAGTGGTTTGTTCTGATATCGGGAGTTCAGAGTCCAGGGCGAAAGTGAGCACATTACGAACCATAAGCTGTAGTCCGGCTAAAAGCAAGAAGGCTCACCTCCGGTTCTCTTTTTCTCCTCCTTCAAGCAAAGAGTCGAAATCCACAAGCTCCGCCAAGGGGAGAACCTAATTCTGGGCTTCAGCATTGGAGGTGGCATCGACCAGGACCCCACCCAGAACCCCTTCTCGGAGGACAAAACTGACAAGGTCAGGACTGAGCCCCCAGCCCCCCCCCCCCCCAGGGTACTTCAGCGGGCGGTGCCTTGTTTGACTCCCGCCGTAATAGCTTCTTCCTGGGCGCTGGCTGGGTCTCTGCCCTCTGTCAAAACCAGCCTTGTTCTCTTTTTTTATAATCTATTAATTTCCAAAACAAAAGAAAAAGGAAATCGTATACATAACCATAAACAGACTTCTCAACACATCATAGTGATCATACAGATTGGTTAATTATAAATTTCTATCATTCTACCTAACCACTGTAATTCTAACCAAGTAACATCACATATTACCTATCTCAAGTTATTCTTTAAATGTTCCCACAAAGTAATTCATTAACTGTCATACCAACTTTACTACTAACAACTCTTCCTATCTATAAAGCCAAAAAAGTTACTTAAGTAACTCAAACTATTTGTCCTTAAGTGTTCTGAAGGAAGGGCATCACGGGGGGCACAGAGCAGGTGGGCAGTCTGTTCCCAGGGAAATGCTGATTGCCACTTTGGGGTCAGGAAGCAATCCTGGAGGGTTTTTGTCATCTTCTGGGCGTGGAGCAGGGGTCACTGAGGGGGGAGGGATTTGTGAATGTCCTGCATTGTGCAGGGGGTTGGACTAGATGACCCTGGAGGTCCCTTCCAACTCTATGAGTCTCTGATTCTGTGATCCCTAGCCACCACTTTTGCACCACAGCCCTAGGAGGAGATGTCTCTGCTTCATCTGGATGTCTTGGTATATGGGCCGATGCTTGTCCTTCTCTGGCTTTCTTGGGAGTGTGAGGTCGCCTCTTGCAAGTGAGCCGTGCCCCTGGGTGACTCGGCAGGAAAACTGCAAAAAAACAAACCCATCTTTCAGGCCACAAATGCATTTAACATGTACTGAAGTACTGGTCAGTTTTGTGGAGAGCTCGCACAGCTGCTTGGGAGCATCAGGTCAAACTGCTCGCTCATTTGGGCGTAACAGAGGCCATGGCTCGGCGCTGGCCTAGTAACTCCTGTGAGAATGAGTATCTGCTGCAGGCCTTCTTGGGGAGAGCGAACCTACAAGTCCATTTCCATTTTTGATGATAACCCTATCTAAGAACTGACTGCCCCAGTGTGGGGCTTGGCTGGGTCTTTGGGGCTACCCAGACCTGTCACAGAGTGCAGTTGAAAGGACACTTAACCAAGCATTGTACAGATCACATGCCCCAGGCAGCGAAAGAAAATTACCAGCTGATTTGCAGCCTTCTGCATGCCCATGAATGGCTTGAACAGCTAGACTGGCGAGCCGCTGGCAGGAATGAATTGCTGCTTCACCCCAGGGTGTCAACAGTTGTGGGCGGGGTGGGGGGGCGGTATGTGAAAATGCATCTTATCTTTTGTTTTGTGGCCAGTATTAGTATTTTCCCCCCTCTCTCCCCGCAGGGCATTTATGTCACAAGAGTGACGGAAGGTGGCCCAGCAGAAATTGCCGGCCTTCAGGTGGGAGACAAAATAATGCAGGTAACACCTCAACACCTTTTTTTACCCTTTCCGACCCCCCCCGGGCCCCCCCCGCATGCCTTGTGTTTGTTCCAGTTGAACAGCCAAGCAGGTTTGTAGGGGCCATAACCCAATGACGTTTTGTAGCCTGGCCGTGTGGCACTTCTTTGTGAATCACAGAGATGGCTGTTTAGCATGTGAACCATGAAAGCAAATCAACAGCCTGTCCTTTCATTAAATTTTTCTGAAAAAAACAAACCAAAACAACACCCCCCCCCCCAATTTCCCTGAAATGAGCAGAGCCTGGTCCTGTGTCTGAGAAGCAAGTTGCAACAAAATCAGTGGGATTTACTAGTGTGTCAAGGGGCTAGTGGTTTCCTCCTAAGGCTTGTGAACTTAGTTCTTGGGTTTGTTTATTTACTGACTTCATTTAGACTCCAGCTTTCTCCCCAGTGGGGACTGAAGGTAGCTCACATTGTTCTCCCCTCTTCTGTTTTATCCAGTTTGGTGTAGTGGTTAAGTGTGCGGACTCTAATCTGGGAGAACCGGGTTTGATTCCCCACTCCTCCACGCGCAGCTGCTGGGTGACCTTGGGCAAGCCATAGTTCTGTCAGAGCTGTCCTTGAAAGAGCAGTTTCTGTCAGAGCTCTCTCAGCCCCACCTCCCTCACAGGGTGTCTGTTGTGGGGAGGGGAAGGGAAAGGAGTTTGTAAACCGCTCTGAGACTCCGAGTGAAGGGCAGGGTAGAAATCCAATCTCTTCTTCTTCGCTGCTTCTCCTCACAGCAACCCTGTGCAGTAGATTAGACTAAGAGTGTGTGACCGGCCCGAGGTCACCCAGTAAAGCTTCCGTGGCAGAGGGAAGGTTTGAACCTGGGTTTCCCAGATCCTAATCTGACATTCTGACCACTCCACCACACTGCGTTCTGAGTCAGTGAAGCATAGAGTTGGGAACGTTCTATCCTGTGGCCATGATCCTGCACACGCGGGCGTCTGCCGTTGGGCCCAGCCAGCTTTTTTGGCTCTCGCTTGTCCAGCTCCCCTCCCTCCTGCATCCCTCATCCCACTTGGCTTTTGTCCATGTCGGTCCCATAATCCCCACCATCGCCTTTTTGGGTGGCCAAAGAGTTTCCCTCCCTGCCCTTGTCTCAGTGGCAAAGCCGGTCAGCTCGCTTCTAGCAACATGGAGGGATGGGTGTAGCTTACTTAAAATTCCAACATTGTGAATCTCCCTTTTTTTAAATGAAGCACTGCTCCAAGGTGGGGTGTGAGTTTTTGAGATCCATATTGCTTCACTCACTTGGGTGTTGTAGAGCACACAGTCTGTTCCACAGAGCCCAGAACAGACTAGCATGCTTTTAGTATCTTCATTTGAATCTCCTCTCACCTGTGGTGTTCTTTCCACTGTGAAGCTTACAGCCCTAAGCAATCAAAGCAGGCTCAGCTGTCCTTGTTAATTGCGATTCCTCCTGCAGGTGAACGGGTGGGACATGACGATGGTGACCCACGACCAGGCCCGGAAGAGGCTGACCAAGCGGAACGAGGAAGTGGTCCGGCTCCTGGTGACCAGACACTCACTACAGAAGGCCGTGCAGCAGTCCATGATGTCCTAACTGCGCTGTCGGGCTGGGATGAAGGAGAATCTGGAACGGGGGCCGGGAAGGACATCGATCACAGTTCACCAGTGGACCACAGGCAGATCCTTTTGGTGGACGCCAGTGACTGGCTGCCAAAAAACCCCTCTGCGAATGTGGCAGTGCCTACACCATTTCTGTAGCTGCACGTGCACAAAAGTGCTATGGGCGTTGTCACACTGTCTCCGAGGAGGGTTTTTTTGGTGGCACAGTTCTCCAGGCCCACCCCTGAACTGTAGTGGGCATCCAATCCAGACACTCCCCAGGAAAGCGAAGCCAACCCAAGGTGTAGAGGGCATCTTCGCTTGAGGTTCAGCCTTGAGGATAGAATCAACCTTGAGTGCTGCTTTTTGCCAAAGGCCTGAGTGAAAGGGGTGGCAAAGTCCCTGGGGGTGTTCTGCTAATGAATTCTGCCTGGACTCCCATCTTCCGGGAGTGACAAAAGCCGTCAGCGCATTGCAAATGGGGAGGGGCAAGGCCCGGGTTGCCAAGCACTGGGTGGAGAAATACCTGGAGAGAGTTTGAGGAGGGATCAGGCCTCAGCTGGGTTACACTTCCCACCCTCCAGAGCAGCCCTTTTCTCCTGGGGGAACCGATCTTGGTCATCTGAAGATAAATTTGTCATCGCAGGAGATCTCCAGATGCCACCTGGAGCTTGGCAACCCCACGCAAGGCTCGGGTATTCGTAGTTGTTTGGCGGCTTTCCTCCTGGGGTGTGGGAAGGATCTGTGACTTAAACACCAAATGCTCTTAACCTGTTTGTAAAGGCGGCCAAAGCACATTTCTTACATTTGTTCGAAAAGGCATTGCTGTAAATAACCATTTTGATACCTTTGCATCCTAGTTTCTAGTATCCTTGTTTTGGGAACTCAAGTGCAGTCTAGCACAGACAGCGTTCGGTACTGCCGTGAAGATTTCTGTTGCCCAGATCAAGCCAAAACCACCTGTGGTGCCAAACTCCCGTGGGACCTCCCTTGCGGCCTGCGTCAGACACTAATAGCCCCGCAGCCAAGGGGTCCCCATCCTGGAAAGTTTCCTGTTGTGCTTCAATGGGTACCCGATGCTGCAACCTGGAAGGCAACCACTCCTCTGACCAACGAGTGGCTGAATGTACAGGCGTTATGAGCTCCTCCCACAGCTTCTCCGCCACTGTTTGGCAAACTCTTCAGTGTTAAGGGACAGCTGTGTGATTAGAGCCTTAAGCCTTTTTTTTGTTGGGGGGGGTTGTCCTAAATCATGCTTTGAAAAGAGAAGGCTGCCCTTGGTGAGACCCCTGATGTATCCTGGTTCTTTTGCACGGCAGGGGATGACCCTGGTACTGCAGTCCCCCCTCGCAGGCAAATCGTCGTGTTGGGCTCTTTTCGGTCCTTCCAGAGTTGTCCTCCGGTTTCTCTTTCCTTCTTTGCAATTGTCTGTCAGACTGTGGGTTTTTTTCTTCCAAACGCACTGTAAATAATTCTCCTGTGGAAGTTTCACTAACTTATTTCAGTATATTACTGCTACCCCCACTGACTTGCTGATTTTACCTGAGTCATATTAACTCAGGCCTGGGACTGGAGAAGAAGGTGCCCGTCTTCGCCACTCGTTGCCTCCCGTACTGTGTTTTGTTCGGGGTCTTTTTATAACTTGAGCTGCTGTAAGCCCCCTGGTGGCTTAGGGGCATCAGCAAGCCCACAGCAGGCCTGGTTTCTTGGGGTGGGGGGTGGCATTTTGTTGGCTACGCTGCTGCCCTACCTGATTTTGCATACAATAAAACTCAGCTGGGTTTTCTAGTTTTACTGTTTCTGGTAGTCATGGTTTTCATTTTTTTTTTTCTAAGCTGGGAGCAAAACATAGGTGGCTTAGGAGAATTGGTTTTTAGACCCCGCTTTTCTCTACCTTAAAGGAGTCTCAAAGCAGCTTACAATCACCTTCCCTTCCTCTCCCCTCAACACGCCCCTTGTGAGGCAGGTGGGGCTGAGAGCAGTGTTCCCTCTAAGCTGTGGAGTCTTGTGAGCAAAAATTCCACTTTGTGAGCTCCTGGCATTAAAGTTGTGAGCGAGCCATTTGGCTTCTACATAAATTGGTTTGCTCTGGAGCCCTCCTTCCTGAGCTCAGACAAAAATGTGTGAGCCGGAGACTAAAAAACTGTGAGCTAGCTCACACTAACTCAGCTTAGAGGGAACACTGGCTGAGAGAGTTCTGAGAGTACCGTGACTGGCCCAAGGTCACCCAGCTGGCTTCGTGTGGAGGAATGGGGAATCGAATCCTCTTCTCCAGATTAGAGTCCACTCCTCTTAACCACTGTGCCATGCCAGCTGTCTTAAGAGCCGTATCATGGGAGAGCTACTTTGAGATCCTTTCAGGAAAGCAAAAACAAATTGGTGAGCAACCGCAGGGTCTGAGACTTGTACTGGGTTGAAGGCTTTTCTCTGGATTTCTGCTGATTGGAATGGGGAGGGGCAGGGTGGAGATGGATCACAAGAAGTTGGCTGCTAACCGTACTTCGAGGGAGGGAAAGTGCGGAATTCAGAGTGTCCTCCAGTGCAGCCAACTAGCATTTGCATGCCTGAATGTTGAAGGGCCAACTCCATGCTCTCCTTGTATGGCTTTTCCCCTGAACTTTCCCGTCAAGGCAGGTGAGAGAAGGCACAGTGGAGACTTTTCTGTTTCTAGTGGCTGAAAGAATCTGATTGGCTTCAGTGCATTCGTCTGGATTTGGGGGTGAGGGGAGTCCCCCCCCCTCCATTGTACCTCCAAGCTGAAAGAGTGGTGGCGGAGGAAAAGGTTGGGAGTGCCAACAGTTGACCAGCTGCTGCTGGGCAGACGAACCAGTGACCGCTCAGTATTAAAATGTGTTTGGGATTAGGGTACACATGCAAACTACTCATAGAGGTAGCTCACCACCTATATATATATCTATATAATTAGCCAAGGCGCCCCCCCCCCCCCGTGTGTGCTTATCTAAATCTACATATCAGTGGCACCTGGGGGGCAGGGATATTTTCCTGCACATTTGGGGCAATCCCCAGATGTGCAGAAAAATCTAAAAACTGTAAAAAAAACTATAGGGGGGATACTTAAATCCTCCCCAGAGTAAAGGAGCGTTCCCAGCGCATGCGCAGGGAGTAGGCGGGACGGGGGGCAGAAGGCTTGGCAGGCCAGCCTCGCCGCTGCTGGGGAGGGCCAGACCT
>NW_015163123.1:189552-190693 GCF_001447785.1 Gekko japonicus
GTGCTCACCTGTTGCTGCGTCTCCTGCTTCTGCAGGCCAGGAGCTTTGGGGAATACCCCCCCACACACACACACACACCGTGAGTATCGCGGGTCCCGCCTCTTGTATATATATATATTTGGAGACCCATCCAGAGCTGGAGGCGGGCTACTTGCAGGCATACCCTGCTTGCTCAGCGGTTTCTGTGGAAGGGGACAGGGTTCTAAGTGAGCACATTGGTTTATGGTAAGGCAGGCATACGGCTGACTCCTGCTGGTCCCAGCCTTCCTCCTGTACCCCCCCCCCCCCCATCACAGCCCCCTTCCCATACCCCAAAATAATGAAGTCTGTTAACTATTAACTGATTGTTGGTTTGTGGAGACAAACTCTGCTGTGTTACCCTTGAACTAACAATAAATTAAGGAAATAGATGAATATAAATCATGGATGACTTAACATCACATAAGGATCCAGATATTTCTCAAATATACACCAGTATTCAATACATGAAATGTATGAACTGCAATAAATGGGCTGGAGATTTAAAGCAGTATCTAATCAGCAAGTAGATCCAGTCCTTAAGACTTGAGACATACATGAAGAAATAGGCTGCAGTTTTCGATGCCTTCATCAGGACTGCAAACGGGGACTCCCAAAGAGGCACAGTCACAGGACCTTCTCCGCCAGTAATGCCTCCAAACTCTCTTATTGTACAGCAATGTCTCAAAAATGCCTTGTTTTTCTTTGTTCATGATGGGAGACATGTAACCTGATTCTATAGGTCTTCTTCCATCTATAGAATCAGGTTGCAGTCCCAATGAAGGCATCGGAAACTCATCGAATAAATGGAGGATGAGTTGACTGCAGCCCAAGTCTTAAGGACTGGATCTACTTGCTGATTGCAACCTACTTTACACTGTTTATCTCTGTGTACTTGCTTTATGGACACCTGAAGATCATGTTCTTCAGTCCATTGAAATTGTGAACTTGGAATCTGTGAAGTATTTCTTTTGGGAGTGTCAATTAGTAAATGTTGGATATGGCTTTAAATCTCCAGCCTATTTGTTGCCGTTCATGTATTTCATACTGGTGTCTACTTGAGAAATACTTGGAGCCTTTATGTGATGTTAAGTGATAGTATACATGTGTTACCCTTGAAGTC
>NW_015163123.1:190719-192637 GCF_001447785.1 Gekko japonicus
GTTCTGTGCACCAGTAGGGGGACCTGGCCTGAACTCTGTTCCAGGGCAAGCCTATTTAATCAAGGGTAAGAACATACGTCCTACTACATGAGGCTAAAAAGCCCAGTGCCTTCAGGAAGCATTCAGGCAGAACACTGATGTTGGTTCGCAGCTACAGTCCATCTGAACAGGATTTATTTCCAGCCACCAGAGGGGGGGGGTGAAGGATAGCTCTGCGCAATATCAGAAAGCCATTTAACAACAACACGCTAAGTGAACCAGAGTGGTCCAGGGTACGTTCTTGCACCCATCATGTTGAAAGTGACCTTAGTCCATTACAGACTAGAGTTCTGTTGCAAAAACTTTTAATTGTTGTTAACAGTCAGGTCCGGGTGTTTCACACCAACTGCCACAGGCAGCCTCAGGACAAAGTTTTCGAGGAAAGGGAAGTGCCCAGAGAGAGCCTGACATTTGCTGACCCCCTCCTTCCTCCTCCGAAATTGAAGGAATCCTCCCCTGCCGATCTGGAACGGGGGCCTTCCAGTCACGTCAGTTCCTCCGGACACGTGGCACTGGTCCCTAGAAGCATGGCTGTTCATTCCTCCAGTTCCCAGCCATCTTCTCTGAAGGCAATCACTTTGTAAGTTGGCAGGAGATGTTAATTGGCTACAGGTGAAAAGATCAGTACGCGGTGTTTTGAGATCCAGTATCCTGCCTCCTTCCCCCTGAGCTGAAGAGGCCCATCCCTCTGGAGACACCACCAAGGGAGGCTGGCCTTTCCTGGGTTAAGGTTCACACTTGGGACACATGAAGAAGGCACAAGGGCAACAGCAAGTAGGGCACAGGTGGTTTCTTGTAGTCCATGCGAAGGAAGTCTGGCGTTGCTGATTCCACAGCAAGGAACCCTCTCGGAAGTATGGTGGGTGGAGTTGGGACAGGTACCATGTTCGTCAGGGCAGGGATTTTAAGTCATAGGCTCATAGCCTGGAGATCTATACAAGCAGTAGTGCTGGATGATGAAGACGATGTCAAAAATGATGGAGAAAAGACCCAAACCAAATTTGGTGGGATCCCCGAAGACCAGCCTCCATTCATCTAAAGGAAGGAAAGAAAGCATTCTGTAAAGAGAGACCGCAGCATTTCAGGCAACGTTTTTCAAAGGAATACAGAAAACATTTTAATTTCAGCAGGTGAGAGCATTTTAGAAAAAGCCGGCAAATGGGATAGAAGGTAGGTGTCGTCCCCCCCCCCCTCCCTTTCTCATAAGACTGGAACTTAAAATGAAACAACAATTGGCTGTTGTGTTGTAGGACAGATGAATGGTGGAGCTTCACAGATCAAACTCAGGTCTCAGATTTACTGCCCACAAGCTGTGGTTATGCCTTGACAACTGAAGACAGTTTTAAGAAAACAGTCGATGCACAAAGGGGAGGAATGACGCTTTCCATGCACGGTGTGGTTTTTAACCAATGGTGATCAGCAATGCTCCCTCTAAGCTGTGGAGTCTTGTGAGTAAAAATTCTGCTCTGTAAGCTACTGGCATTAAAGTTGTGAACCAGTGATTTGGCTACTGCATAGATCAGTGTGCTCTGGAGCCAGCCTTCCTGAGCGAAGACACAAATGCGTGAGCCGGAGGCTAAAAAACTGAGCTAGCTCACACTAACTCAGCTTAGAGGGAACACTGGTGGTCAGCAGTGCTGGTTAATGGAGCCTCGACAGACAGAGGCAGCCGGCATGTCTGCATCAGACGGCTGTCTCTCATGCCCTGCTTGGGAGCTTCTTTGGCCAACAGACTGGGCCCCGTGGGAAACTGGCTGCTGACCCAGATGGGGCTCCAGCCGGCACTTAGTGGACAGAGGACTCCCTGCCCTCCTGCTTACCATTGTTGTAGGACTGCAGAAACATCTGGAGCAGGCTGAACGCACCACCTGTGAAGTCC
>NW_015163123.1:192691-201100 GCF_001447785.1 Gekko japonicus
TAAGAGGGGAGAGCCGTCGGCTGAGTGAGCCAGGGTTGCCTTTCCTTTTGGCCTCATAAGAGAGACTTTGGGGTTACTAGCCAGCCCACCCATACTGGCAACGGCCTGAACGAGAACACACACACAAACACACCCCGCCTGCGCAGCTATTTCATCTCCACCCTGCTGGTGACCAGGCACAAGCCTGCAACTTCTCTGAATTAAAGCCCACGGGATTCCGAGGGAAGGGGAGGGAAGTCCCACGTCGGCATTCTGCGGCTCAGGCAGAGCTGAGCAACATACTGTGGAAGTTCCTGCTTTGAAATGAGAAACAGATTCTCGAGAAGGAAGCAGCTGTCGACCACACCGCACACACATGCGGAGGAAATTGCTGAATCGAGAAGAGGTTATAGCAGTCTACGGGTGAGTGGGGGGAGAGTAGTTAGAAAGTGTCGGGCTAAGACCCAGGGAGACCTCGGTTCAGTTCCATAACCTGGCCCAGAAGTCTGCTGGATGGCTCTCCCTGACCTTCCTCACAAGGTTGTTAAGGGGATAACAGAAGAGGAGAGACCCTGAATGACAGGTGCCAGTCTCCTTAGATGAAAGGCAAGAAGAAAGTGTCAGTCCAGTTTGGGGCTGTCTCAATTGGGGCCTTCTCTGTGGCCCAAAAACCCTTCCGTGTCCTCTGCACAAATTAAAAATGCCGGGGGGGAAAACCAAGTTCTGACACCTATAGAAGTAGCATACATTTGTACCACGTTTGCGTTTTTTTACAGCCTTGTATCATGCTGGCATTCAAGCACTGCCCTTCCTCAACCGTTCCAAATTCTGCCAAGCGCTCGTTTAGCATCAATGACTGCACCAGGCAGTTCGCCAATTTGAAGGGCAACGGTTTTTGTAAAATGAAATTCTAGCTGTGTGTTTCATACCACATTCTGCGGCTTTGCGCACTCCGGCAGAATCACGGCATAAACAAAGCCCCAGAAATGCCTTTCTAGAACATCCCTGCTGGCCTTGTGCTTTGCTGAATTTTAGAAAACGGGTTCAGATCTCTTCCTTTCAGGTGGCCTTGTGACTTTTTAAATGCTGTTTTATTTTACACGTGACCTGACATTTATTGATAGCTTTGGGGCGGTTTTGTTTCAAAGGGATCAGTTCTGTTAAACACTTTGAATTACTGGGAACCAGAAACATCCAAAATTCTTGTTTTGGGAAAGAGCTGCCAAGCTGGGAGGCAGCTGGGCAAATTTCTAGAGCTGTGTTGGGTAATTTCAAAGTGAGGAGGAGAGAAACAGCCAGTTTAGATGGGGCCTCTCGTCCACAGCTTGCCCCATTGTCAAAGCTGTTGATTTTTATGCTGTTTATATGTGGATTGGGGGGGGGATGATGCTGAAAGATGCATGGCTTTTAATGGGCAAATCTGGCACGTAGGAGGAAAAACTGGAACAATAATAAAGGGAATTCATTCCGCTAAAGGTAGTGGGTTCTAGAGCAAATCAAACCTGAACTAAAACAACCTGAGGCGTTCACATTTTGGTCACCTTATGAGAAGACCAAAGAGTTACTGGAAAAGACAACAATGCTAGGAAAAGTTGAAGGTAGCAGGGAAAGAGGAAGACCCAACAGGAGAGGAACGGACTCCATGAAGGAAGCCACAAGGGCCCTCTGCTGATAAGACTTAAGCACGGCTGTTAACAACAGGATGTTTTGGAGGCCTGTTCACAGAGTCCAGAACCTATAAAGGTCAGTCAAGAACAGAAGAGGGCCAACTCTTAAAATCTAATTATGAAACCTAAAAAAATATACATGTATTTATTAAACACAAATTAAAATAACGAATAAGGGCCCATTCATACCTCATGTACAAATATAAAAACATACAAAGGCTGATGAAATAGACCTAACTTGTTTCGGCCTTTACAGGCCTTCCTCAGAGGTCTAATACAAATAGAACACGTGGGCTGATCTGTAAAAATATATACAATCATACATATACAGAATATGAAATAGAGACCAGAAAACAATTGTTCCAGAGTTTAACCACTGGGCAAAGAAGAGAAATACAAAAATACAAATGAAGCCTCCAGTGCAATCACATGTCCAGTAGTACTTCTCTCTGGTCAACTTATATATTCTCCTGAGCTTGTACAGCCAAATGTTCCCAATGAAATGTTTCTTAAGTTAAACGCTTCTAACATGTATATTTTTTAGGTTTCGTAATTAGATTTTAAGAGTTGACCCTCTTCTATTCTTGACTAACCTTTATAGGTTCTGAATTCTAGGTTTTAGGTTGTCTTTTCCCCCCTTTTTTGTCCTTACTGTTCACAGAGTCGCATAAGTTGGAAGTCCCTTGACAGCATGTCACACAGAGAGGAAACTGAAAGAGGGATATTCGGAGTGAACTCGCTGGCGCCCCGTTTTCCCCCGAGGCCAGCTTACCTGCGGGAAGTACTTGACGAGGGTCACTCCCAACTTAATGTAAGAGAAGTAGAATAAGAACTGAAGCCACGTGATCTCCCGGACAACGGCCACAAACAGGGTGGCGAAGACGAAAATCCAGGCGAGGGCCAGCAGCCCGACGACAACCCAGGAGACCTTCTGGCTCCCTTTCTGGGAAGGCAAAACAACGCAGGACGGTAGTACACAGCTACTTGGGAATCCTACCGTGACCAACACAGCCTCTCACCATCTTGAGCCTAGTCTGGGAAATACCAAGTTCAATTGTCCTTAACAGGGATTCTTCAACTGGGGTGATGCTTTTGGGGAGGGGGTTGCTTGTCACCCAGCCACTAGGACAGTGGTGGCGAACCTTTTAGAGACCGCGTGCCCAAACTGTGACCCAAAACCCACTTATTTATCGCAAAGTGCCAACACAGCAATTTAAACTGAATACTGAGGTTTTACTTTAGAAAAAACAACCCATACATTAACTTAAGATGACCCAAACAAAGTAAGGAAAGCAATCCCAAATGCTTTCATTTACTTAAAATTATTTGGCAGAGAATTCGACACTTTAAGGATAGTCTAAGCCTGGCTGGGGCGATGGCACGCGTGCCCACAGAGAGGGTTCTGAGTGCCACCCTCTGGCACCCGTGTGCCATAGGTTTGCCACCACTGCAATAGGACATGTGACCTTCAAGTGACTCCACCTAGTGGCACACCTGAAATTCACCTCCAGTTTCCTTAACCTAATCTTCAGATCTCAGCCTCTGATCAACTGCTGGCTTTTAGATACAGAGTACTCTCCTTTTGGCCCTGTCTGTCCCAGCAGCCTTTGATCCATCCTGAAACCAGTTTTGCACCCGGCACCGTGTCATCCAATCAGGTCTGCACATGGTCTTGCATTCCCTTTTAAGGCTCCAAATCTCCCATCATGTCCCAGAATATCTTTTGGAGCATTCTAATATCACATGAGGAGCTGTGGTGGCTCAAGTGGTTAAGACGCTGAGCTGCAGGCTGTGGAAGGTCAGTAGTTCAGCAGTTCGAGACCCGGGTTGCCGCATGACGGAGTGAGCTCCTGTCTCTAGTTCCAGCTCCTGCCAACCTAGCAGTTCGAAAGCAAGAAATTGTAGATAAATAGGTGCCACTTCGGTGGGAAGGTAACAGCGTTCTGTGCGCCTTGGTGTTTAGTCATGCCGGCCACATGACCACGGAAACGTCTTCGGACAGCGCTGGCTCTTCGGCTTTGAAACAGAGATGAGCACCGCAACCCTACAGTCGGACTTGACTGGCTTTCGAGCAAGGAAACCTTTACCTTTAATATCACATGGCAGTTAAATACAAGCTGGTTAAGCGGTGTGTGCCAACAAGCAATCTGTAGAGGAACTTTTTTGACACAGTGACACTATAACTCTTCCCCTGGGTGGCCTCCAGGTTCACCACTGCAGGCCTCCCGGGCTATGGGGGGGGGGGTCAGTATCTCCCCAGTATCCTCATCTCTCCTAACTCTCAAACATCAGAGCGGAAGCAAAGTATCCTTTTTACTGATGCTGTAAAGGGCCATATATGGGGGAGAGTGCATTATAAATGCACTTGCCAGCCCCAGGTTGGGACATTCAGGGGCAGAGGCTGGGGAGTTTAATGTCAGAGTCCCCCCTCCAAAGCAGCCGTCGTCTCCAGGGGATCTGATCTCTGCTACCTGGGAATCAGCTGTCATCCCAGGAGATCCTCAGGCCCTACCTGGAGGTTGGCAACCCTAGCTTTAAATAGCCACCCTTTCTAGTGACTTAATGTTGTGTCCGTTACAGTACCAGGTGCCATTCAAGAGAGATGGCCTCACCGGCACTCTAAGGGCCTGGTTCACACATGCAGCAGAATAAGGTGATAGAATGGACTGCCCAAGACTGCAGGCGGGATGGTCAGTTTTGGGAACCCTCCCTTCTGTTAAACTCCCTGCAAGCAGAAAAACCAGCACAGCAAGCAGAAGTGGAACGTCTCTCCCCTGCTCCACTAGTTTTCTAACTGCGAGGAGTTTAATACCCAAAGGAACGTCCGCTCCATCACCATCTTATTCTTTGCAGGTATGAGCGAACTCTCCCCCCCCCCCCCCCCCCCATAACTGTAGAGCAGCCAACCTCATAAATACAGCACTGGAAGATTATGAAGAGGGTCACAGCGACTGCGTGGAGACTGAAGAACACGTCGTTGCTGTCCACGGGGTTCACTCCGTTGGGATACAGCTGCAGGAACTGCTCCTGCGCAGGGAAATGAAGAGAGAGTCAGTGGCCCAGAGCTTTCTGGGAGATGGACTGTGCTAAAGGAAGAAAGGACACCCGCCCGGCCCGCCTACCTTAATGGAGCCAATCCAGAAGAGCCCAACATTGAAGACTGCGTAGGCGATGAAGCCCGTAAGGTTCAGAGCAATGAAATCGAAACTGAGCCCCACGACGCTGGTGAAAAGGCACAGAAGAGTCAAAATAAAAGGCACGTCCAGGGAGGGCACGTTCCGACACACGAGGAGAAGGCCAGTAGCTAGCAGACATCCTGAGAATCTCTGCTCTCCATTAAAGCAAGAAGCAATGTTTCTAGACCTCATGGGTGTGGATGTGAGATTGAAAAGTGCCGTCGGTAGAACACCAGAAGGAGAAGCAGAGGAGGACTTGGGCTGGGTGTTAGTATGGCTCAGATATTGTACGTGTTGCACTTCAGAGCAGGTAGGGGAAGCCATTTATTTCATAGATTAGGGGACTTATATGCCACATCTCCAGAGAGCTGTTTGAGGGGGCTCCCAAATAAGAAGAACAACACATGACATTTAATCTTAAAAACAAGCCTGATAAAAAACAGATGCTGGGAAGGCCAGGTCTGTCGATGTGATGGTTCTGTCTGGGAGCGCCCTCTGCTGGAAACCTTGTACAAAACCCAACGTTTTTACTTTAAAAGAGTCTGGCATTCGATCTCATTCTCTGGAAAGGAAGCAGGTTCACGAATTTCCTCCTTGGCCGCCTCCAGAGCAGCCCAAGCCACAGCCCAGAGCTTTTGTCGCTGACTTCACTGGGAGAGAGTGCTCCTCTCCCATCACCCCCTTCTGTGGCAGCCGGCCAATCATCCTCTGCCCTTAGCGGCTTCCTTCTCCCCCCCCCCCCTCCCCCCGCGACCTTCCAGGTTACCTTTTGCGTTTCCAGTTCTCAAACACTTGGGGATAGAAGGAGATTGACCAGGCGAAGAAGTAGATCCAACCGATCACCTGGTCTAAAGTCCTCAAAGCACTGCTGTGGATCACGAGGAACCGGATTCTCGGCCTGTTGAGGGAATGTCAACAGGTGGATTCTCCTCTGCGCCGTCGGTAGCACTGTTATGAGAGTTGATCAGCCAACAGCGCGTGTCTGCTGATCAGTTGTAGACACAGACGCAGGAACCGAGTGCTGGGAGAGAAGGGCGTTGCAAGAACAGAGAGGCCCTGCAGAGATTAGGGGCCGAGGGCATTTTAATTTTTTAAAAAATCGGGGGTGCTCTAAAACAGGGTGGTTACAGCACTGTTACTGGGGACGCCCGAGAGCTCAGCTTACCCGTTCAGGTCGGTTTGGTTGGCGTGAAGATAGGCAGTCACCTGCCCAACATCTTCGGCTCTCACCTGGAAGTCAGTCTTCTTTAGGCCCACAGGTATTATTACCTGTCAGGCAGACACAGGCAGGACATCAGAGTCGTTGGCGAGCACGAGAAGGGCCCACCTTTGAACCCGGACATTCCTTCTAGGACTTACTTGATCAGGCAGTTCGACGATGGTTGTGTTCTTGGACCAATACGTGACATTAAACGTGATCACCAGGGTCTCCTTGGCTGGTGTACTACAGCAGAGGAAGAGGAATCAGGGCCACGGAATCAAGCACCCAATCAATTCTTGGGCTGATTCAGGGAAATCATGTCCAGTGTTCCCTCTAAAGCTGAGATGGTGTGAGCTAGCTCACAGTTCTTTAGCCTCCGTCTCACACGTTTTTGTCTGAGCTCAGGAAGGAGGGCTCCAAAGCAAACTGATCTATGCAGTTGCTAAATGGCTCGCTCACAACGTTAATGCCGGTAGCTCACCAAGCAGAATTTTTGCTCACAAGACGCCACAGCTTAGAGGGAGCATTGGTCATGTCTCCCAGATTTCCATTCTTGAAGCCACTTTGATTCCGCCTCCCAGTCCAAAGTATAAAAACCCACTCTTCTTCTTCCCAGCTCTTGGCTTTGCTTCCCTTCCAACTCTCCTGTGCTCCCGTCGCAGAAATGGAACGTACACATATAAGCTCACCTCAAAGTGGCGGTGATGTCCGTCACGCTGCCATTTTCCAAGGAAACTTCACCCGGGACAGAGAGCGTGAGGGCTCCGTCTAGGAAAGAAGAAGGCCGTGATCAGACCAAATCCTGTTCTGAGGGAGGGGCGGGAGAACTGACCTGCCTATCGCATCTCCCCACCCTGGATTTGACACGGGGCCTTCCCCACACCCTATGGCCTAGATCCGAAGTTGACCTTTGACTTTGTCTGGTGCAAATGGAGAGGGAGCGGATGTTATTTGGGGATGGTGGGATGGCCTGAAGGCTCTCTTCGGCCACAAGGCACCAGGCTCCCTGTACAGACGCAAGGCTTGGGAGGAACCTGACTCAAGGGTATGTGTGTGGGTGTGACTGGCAAAGTCTCTGAGGCCTCAATCGTTCCAGGGCAGCTCCTCTGCACACAGAGACGTTTGTGGCTGGGGAATGAGTCAGTGAACAGGGGTGGCGGCAGGATCAGCCCGCACACTGGAACACAGTGCTTTGTTCGATGCTCAGAGAGGATTATGAAGGTGTTTTCCACACACAGACTTCTCTGGTTTTTCTATAGCTGCGGCAGCCACCAGGACACTTCTTCCATATAAGTACATAAGAAGAGCCCTACTGGATCAGACCAGTGGTCCGTCTTGTCCAGCATCCTTCCTCACACAGCGGCCAACCACTTCCTCTGGAGGGCCAACAACAGGGCATGGGAGGCCGAGGCCTTCCCCTGACAGGAACCTAAGAAGAGCCCTGCTGGACCAGGCCAGTGGGCCATCTAGTCCAACATTCTGTCTCACACAATGGCCAACCAATTTCTCTGCAGGGACAACAACAGGGCATAGAGGCCGAGGCCTTCCCCTGACAGGAACCTAAGAAGAGCCCTGCTGGACCAGACCAGTGGTCCATCTAGTCCAGCATCCTGCCTCACACAGTGGCCAACCACTTCCTCTGGAGGGCCAACAACAGGGCATGGAGGCTGAGGCCTTCCCCTGACAGGAACCTAAAAAGAGCCCTGATGGACCAGACCCGTGGGTCCGTCTCATCCAGCATCCTTCCTCACACAGCGGCCAACCAGTTCCTCTGGAGGGCCAACAACAGGGCATGGAGGCTGAGGCCTTCCCCTGATGTTGCCTCCTGGCTCTGGGATTCAGAGGTTTAGTGCCTCTGAGTGTGGAGGTACCCCTCCGCCACCATACTAGTAGCCAATGATACATTTATCCTCCATGAATCTTATCTCATTCCCTGTAGCCATCACTACACCCTCTGGCAGTGAAATCCACATTGGAATCACTCTCTGTGCAAAGCAGTCTTTCCTTTTGTCTGTCCTGAACCTACTGCCCATCAGCTTCCTTGGATGCCCTCGAGTTCTAGTATTTCCGGGAGAGGGAGAAAAAGTTCCCTTTGTCATCTCTCCCCACCCCATGCATAATTCTGTAAACCTCTATCATGTCCCCCCTGAGTTGTCTCTTTTCTCTCCCCCCCCCAATATTTATTTTCATTTTTTCCCATCAAATATACATCCATTTACATAGGTATTCCTGCATACATTGGAGTCTCAAGTCCTCACATTGAATTAATCCATTCATACAGACGCTTCCATCTTTCCACGAACACACTACCGTCTTTACCTTGCAGCATAAGACTTAATTTGTCCATCTCTGCCGTTTCTATTAATCTACTTACTAACTCTTCTCG
>NW_015163123.1:201113-278171 GCF_001447785.1 Gekko japonicus
GTGTAGGGATACGCTCTTGCTTCCAAAATCTAGCTAACAAAATTCTAGCAGTTGTAAGTATATAGATTATCATGTATTTATCTTTCCATTTGTAATTTTCCGGTATCATATTTAACAGGAGAATTTCAGGTAACAACTCAGTTTTGATGTTTGTTATTTCTATAATAATTTTCTGTATCATCTTCCAGACTCCTTGGCCTTTCTTCATCGGAAAGGTGCTCCAGGCGCATAATCGTCTTGGTTGCCCTCCTCTGGACTTTTTCCATGGTAGATTTCCCCTTAGTTTCCCTGCCCAAGACCTTTGGCAGTAGCCACTCCCTGTGCCACCAGGACTTTTTCATATTTTTTTTTTAAGCTGGCAATTGAATATCATTGTAATGTTATTGAAATCCACATATCGGATTCTCTGAATTCCCAGAAGTCTCCAGCCACCATCATTGCAGAGTGAAAGCTCGCTTTGTCAGACTTTTGACTCTTGAAAGCTCATATCCCCCAAATCTTGTTGGCCTTTAAAGTGCTAGGTAAAAGGTAAAGGTTCCCTTGCTCGAAAGCCAGTCGAATCCGACTCTAGGGTTGCGGTGCTCATCTCCGTTTCAAAGCCGAAGAGCCAGCACTGTCCGAAGACGTTTCTGTGGTCATGTGGCCGGCATGACTAAACACAAAGGCGCACGGAACGCTGTTACCTTCGCACTGAAGTGGTACCTATTTATCTACTTGCAATTTCTTGCTTTCAAACTTAGGTTGGCAGGAGCTGGAACTAGAGACGGGAGCTCACTCCGTCATGCGGCACCCGGGTCTCGAACTGCTGAACTACTGACCTGCCACAGCCTGCAGTTCAGCGTCTTCACCACTTGAGCCACCGCAGCTCCTTTTAAAGTGCTACAGGACTCCAATCTAACTGTTTTACAGCAGACCAATGTGGCTACCCTTGGAACTGCAGACATGCTTTCCCGCTTCTGTCTCCACAATGAAAGAGCCTAGACTTACTCTCTTTTTTAAAAGAAGTAAAACCTGGGAACTCAGAGAACCCCTGACACAGATTGCTATAACGTTTTAACAATATTCAGTTACCTATCAAAAAACAAAAGAGCACCAACAGTGGCAGGAGGAGGAGGAAACGGGTACTGCAGGGTACAAAAAATGGCCGCCAATCTGGGTGGGCCTGGGAAAGCAAGCTTTCTTACCCACAAAGCCACAATCCGAGGCTTTGCTGCAATACTTCCTAGAACCTCATGGCAAAGCAGGTTTGGGAAAGCTCAGAGAAACGTCAAGAGAAACCCTGCTTCCCCGAAGCTGTGCAGAAGCGGGGGGAAACCACCGCTGAACCCGGGGCAAATAGCCTGTGTGGAAATGGCCTCAGTTAACAGTTAACCTCGCCATGCTCCCAGCCCCGGGAAAGCAAAGTCTGCCTCATGGCGGGGAGGGGGTGTAATTGTCTTCACACACGGCTTACTCTCCACAGGCAGAGAATCGGCACAGTGTCAGGATGTAAAATTTCCAGAAATTTTGAAGCTCGGAAAAAAACCTGTTTTTTTCCCGAAAAAAAACAGAAATTTTTGGGAAAATTGAAAAAAAATGCTACATTAGCATTTTTTTTGTCTTTTCTAGTTTGAAAGTCATTCTGTTACTTTAGGAACATAAAATATGACTATGGACATTTTTACTTGGCATGAAATTATCACAACTAGCATATTAAAAATATAGTGTATCCAAACAATTATTACAGAATACCCACCCACATGCAAAAACAAAACCGAAACCTTTTTATTTTCTTCTGAGAATCGCACCTCCTAAAGGAAGAAATGCATCTTGTTCCTGCATTGGAGAGTTCAGTTTGTAACCTAGGACTTGCTTGTCCTCAGTGCACAGAAATTACATCAATCTGATACCATATATATATATATTTTAGAAATGATTTGGAAAATATTTGAACACCTGGTCTTAAAATATTTTATTCATCATGTTAAAATAAAACCTTCCATAATCATTTTTTTTCCTTTTCTTTTTTCAATTTTTGGGAAAAAAACAAAAAGGCTTCATGAAAAAACGGGGGGGAAACAGGTTTTTCCTGAATTTTTCCGGGCCTTCACATCTCTAGTCAGGACTGGCAATGTCAAGCTAGAACGGTGATGGTAGAATGTGCTGTCAAGTCACAGCTGACTTATGGCAACCCCGTAGGTTTTTCAAGGCAAGAGACATTCAGAAATGGTTTGCCATTTCCTCCCTCCGTGCCACAACCCTGGTATTCCATGGAGGTCTCCCATCCAAATACTAGCCAGGGTCGGCCCTGGTTAGCTTCCCAGATCTGACGAGATTGGGCTCGCCTGGGCTACCCGGGTCAGGGCCAAGCCAGAGTATCTGATTCAAATCCGTGCTCAGTCACCGGGCTGGCTCACGCTAGTTACCCTCCCCTTCTCTCAGCCTGATCTACCTGGCAGGGCTGTTGTGAGGATAAAAGCGGAAGAAGGGAGAAACCCTGTCCCCCTGCCCCAACCTCCCTGGAGGAGGAGCTGGAGAAAAAATGCAAGAAATGAACCTGCCCCCGGCCTGTTTGCTCAATCTGAGGCATGTGAGTTTTGCCAGAGGAGGCAAGAGAATCTGCAACCAGTTTTAACATGCCTGCTTCTTCTTCTGTTTTAAAAAAGCTTTATTTAACTCTGTCTCCCCATGAAAAGCAGCTTGTAAACATTAAAAAAAAAATCCAGAACAGTCGAAACAAAAACAAGCTAAAATTATAGACGGGGCACTAAAGATAGTAGGAGAAATGCAATCAAACAATTGAAAACAGACTTAGGAAGTTCTTAAAACCCGAGAATCACCCCCCCGTAAAACTGAGGATAAAAGCAGGGGACATTACCTCTTCCGCACGGTCATTTTTGTCCCTATTGCTTTGGGTCCCCCCCCCTTCCACATGTATTCTGCTCCCTTTGGGACTACTAGAGAGAGCAAAACACATGGGGGGGGGGAACCCCCCAAAGCAATAGGGACAAACGCCTTTCCCTCTTGGTCAAGCATTTGCTTTAGCTAACAGCCCGGCCAGTTAAGCATTACAAAGATGACTTCCCTGTCGTCGTCCCCCATATTACTTCAGTTTGCAATGCCTTTTCAGCGCTTGCAGTTGAGAAACCTGCGCGGGGGGGGGGGGGGGGGGGGGAGAGTCACGTTCCTTTAAAAACATCAGGCGCCCTCACAAGGCACTTCATGCAGCTTCAGGAAATGAATTAAAGGGGGGGGGGATGTGACAAACATGACAGGCCCTTCGGCCTCGTGATCTCTCCCACACAACGTTAAACTGCAGACAGCAGAAATTTAAATGGGAAGTTTCCGTGTGGGGAAAGTCAAAGCACTCACCGCAGCCTCCCAGGGACAGGAGTAGCAGACACCACAGGGGGGGAAAGAGACCGGATCCAGGCACCATCATGGCCAGCTGCAAAGCAGAGCGCAAAAGGGGAAGTCTGTCAGCCGAAAGGTGAACTCCAACATCAAAGGGGTTTTTTTAAGCATACGCACACACTTGAAACACTTCCAAGACAACAAGCGCAAAGAAGGAGACTACAGCCTTTATTCTCAACGCAATACAATAGCAACTCTAACCCAAAGTTGACAACAACAACAAAAAAGCAAATGCTATTGAGACACAATGCTTGCATTATTCTAGAACGTGCACGTGTGTACGTAGCCAGGGCCTGCACACCAATTTAAAAGCACACACATTTTATTTTTTTGCTATGGAATAAAAGAAAGAAGAGAAGAAGAAGAGATTGGATTTATACCCCACCCTTCACTACCCAGAGGAGTCTCAGAGCAGCTTACAAACTCCTTTCCCTTCCCCTTCCCACAACAGACACCCTGGGAGGTAGGTGGGGCTGAGAGAGCTCTGACAGAAACGGCTCTTTTTCAAGAACAGCTCTTATCAGAACTATGGCTTGCTCCAGGTGCAAGTGGAGGAGTGGGGAATCAAACCCGGTTCTCCCAGATTAGAGTCCACGCACTTAACCACTACACCAAACTGGAAAGGAGTCCACCAAAGGAGTCACCAAAATGGAAAGGAGTCTAAGCTGATAGTGACAGGATTGAGGGGGGGGGGTTACCCTGATTTTGCTTTTACTTGTGCCTAGACCCCCCCCCCTGCACACTGTCCCGTGAAACTAAGCCCAGATGCCAACTGACGCTGCTACGACTTCAGAGCTTCTTGCTTTGGCATGGCATAGCCCTCTGCCTGGCAAGGAATCAGGGAGGCCGGTGCTGGCTGCTGGAGGGGGGAAATGCCCTGACCCTTTAAGGGCAGCTTCAGGCACAGGGATGGGCAGGTGCAGTTTTTCATGGCATGGTGAGTCACATCCTGGTGAATCACTTCCCTGGAGGCCTCTATGGAGGGGGCAGGGCAATGTTTTACTCCAAGCAGTTAAGTCAGGTTGCCAGGTGTGTCCCCTCCCCCCCCCTACGGCCACTGGTGGGGGTAGGGTTGCCAGATCCAGGGTGGGGCCGGGGGAGGACATTGCCTTACAGCTCACCCTCCAAAGTATCTCTGTTCTCCTGGCGAATTGATCTCTGTCGTCTGGAGAGGAGCTGGAATTCCAGGGGATCCGCAGGTCCCACCTGGAGGCTGGCAACCAGTTGGCTACCCTGGCCGGGGCACAGGAGAAGAACCCCCTGATTTGGGATTGTCAGCACTAGCGGCCAGGAAAGAAGAAGAAGAAGAAGAAGAGATTGGGTTTATACCCCGCCCTTCACTCAGAGTCTCAGAGCGGCTTACAAACGCCTTCCCCTCCCCACAACAGGCACCCTGTGAGGTAGGTGGGGGCGAGAGAGCTCTGACAGAAACTGCTCTTTTTCAAGGACAGCTCTGAGAGAACTACGGCTTGCCCAAGATCATCCAGCAGGCGCAAGTGGAGGAGTGGGGAATCAAACCCGGTTCTCCCAGATTAGAGTCCACACACTTAACCACTACACCAAACTGGCTACACCAAACTGGCAAGAAGAAGAAGAGATTGGGTTTATACCCCCGCCCTTCACTACCCAAAGGTGTCTCAGAGCGGCTTACAAACGCCTTTCCCTTCCCCTCCCCACAACAGACACCCTGTGAGGTAGATGGGGCTGAGAGAGCTCTGACAGAACTTGTGACTGACCCAAGGTCACCCACCTAGCGGCATGCGGAGTAGTGGGGCATCAAACCCGGTTCTCCCGGATTAGAGTCCGCATTGTTAACCACCACACCAGACGGGCTCTCCTCTGCATCGCCACTTCCAGAGCCAAGGCACAGCACGTTCGGGGAGAGGGAAGGACCTGGTGCTTTTGGTGGGGTGGGGGGCGCATTCCAAGCAGGAGGAAAACTTAGTGCACAGCCTAGATATCAGGGCATGGGATGCTGGAGAGGCGAGAGTGTCCGACTACGGGCTCTCCGAGAGAACCAGCTTCACCTGCACCTCTCCCTGCCCAGCCAGCCTACTTCGCAGGGCTGTCGCCGAGGCCGAGGGAGAAAACCGCCCCGCCACGAGCTCCTTGGACGGGGAACAAAGAAGAACACAAAAGAGCTACACAGATAGGAAAGCACAGGCATGTAATACGATGCCCGAGAGAAGGCACAACACCGCTTTTACAACTACGAATCCCATCATGCAACGGGGCGGCACAGCGCCCGAAACCTACGATAGAATGCCGCTATGCACGCTGGGAATTGGAGTCCGCCAACATCCCGCGCGCAAACCGAGGTTCGGCTGAACGACGTCTCTTTGAGAGGTCGCGGCTTACCTGGGAGGACCGCCGGCAGCGCCTCGCCTTCTGCCCGTCCCGCGGTCTCGACTGCCCAACAAAGCCGACCTGCCGTCACCCTGGAGACCGCCCTGTATAATAAGCCGCCGCCAGACCTTCCGCCTCTCGCCCGCCGGCCACTGGCGCCATCTTGGGTGTGGCGGTAGTGACGGAATTCCAGTTTGTTCTTTTCTCGTCTAGGGTTGCCTTCCTCTCATAACGCCCAACGGGGGAAGGGCTTTAGGTAAAAATTCGAGGCGATTTGGGGCTCTTTGAAAAGGTTGCCGGGGTAGAGAGGGGGCTACACCTGAGTGGCGCCACGCCCAACATGGCCGCAGCGTGAGCCCGCCATCTTGGGTGTGTCGCCTGGGCCGTTGTTGTGGTCCAAAGTTCGCATTTGCTGAGCAGTTGCGTGTCCTCCTCGGCTGCGTGTGAACTTATCAAGTGTACCCTCTTCCACGATCGTAGCCCGCGGTTTTGGGGCGGAGAAGCTTTGGCACTGGCAAGAAGCCTCCATTCTTGGGACAGTCATCAAAGCCATGCAATGTGATAAACTTGACCAGACAAATG
Source organism: Gekko japonicus (assembly GCF_001447785.1). NCBI lineage: Eukaryota > Metazoa > Chordata > Lepidosauria > Squamata > Gekkonidae > Gekko > Gekko japonicus. Next base: position 207,435 of record NW_015163123.1, read on the forward strand.
TGGTGACCAAACTTTTCTTCAGCCGGTGTGTTTGAGAGAACCAACACTGTTTGCCTGCCACCCTCTAGTTACTCTGGCCGTGGACCATGCAGAAGCCTTCTCAGACGGATGCGGGTTCAAATCCTGCTGTGCCTCATGGTCCTGGGCATGCGTGTGTGCTGGGAATAGATATGGGCACCACATCTGTGAAAGTGGCTTTGGTGGAAGAGACGGACCAAGGGCCAGCGGTGATCGAGAATTGCACTAAAGAGACGCAGGCACAGGTGGAGAGCCAGGCTGCTGGGCTGCAGGTGAGCTGGCTGAGGCCAAGACTGGTGGTGGTGGACCCTATTTCTTAGAACAAAGTTTGCGTCCGGGGGCACCTTTTAAGACCAGCAAAGTTTTATTCAGGGTGTAAACTTTTGTGCACATGTACACTTCTTCAGATACGTTGAAGTGGAAGTTACCAGTCCATACGTATAGGTAGGTTCGTGATTCATACTGAATGTATGCAGAGGAATGAGAGAACACAGAGTGGGCTGCCCTGCGCTGGGTTGTGAGTGTCAGGTCGCCTTTTGAGAGGCTCTCTTCTATGAAAAGCTCCTCGCAAACAGAGAACTAGCCCAGCAACCAAAGACAAAGGGGAATCCTTCTTCCCTGCCCTGTTAGATTTCTGCTTGCAGGGAGCTTCTAATGCAAAGCAACGTTCAAAACTAGAATCCACCACCTGCAGCCTGAAGGGGTGTCATTTGAATCCCGCCACCTCTGTGTTGTAACCCTTTGTTCTGCACGCCTGAGCCGGGCTTATTTAACACTCACTGCCCAACCTGTCCTGGAAGAAAACAGCAATGCACTTATATCACCTAGATTTCAATTCTGTGCACATATATGTGGGAGTAAGGCCAACTCTATTCGGTAGGCTTACTTCTGAGTAAGGTTCAGGCTGCACATGGACTAAGGATTTCTGCCCAGGGCTGCACCTTTCTCACCCCTGAAGGCCAAATTACATGGTAAATCTACCACGAGATTGCCATGGGAACTTGCCACCACATGGTAGCCGCGAGTGCCCCGTGGGAACTCAATTCGGAAGTGCCACCGGGGCCTCATTCCGATTGGGACCATGGCACAGAGGGAGGAGGGAGTCTTGCCTGCCCCCTGTGCCCTGCTTCTGGTCTGAAGTGGCCTCACAGGCCATTATTTGGCCCATGAGGGGGCTGCGCATGTAAATGTGCAGCACAAGCATTCTTCCTAATCATTCCACTGACGAAGGCACTGTCTTGTTTGTTCTGCCACAGTTTGTCTTCAGTGACCGCAAAGGCAAAAATGTTCTCTGATTTGCTTATAAGTATGCTAGAAAAACAAAGCTCCTTAAGCAAACACCTTAAAGACGCATTAAAGGCACATTTTATTCCGGCATACGCTTTCGCGGACTGGAGCCTGTATCTTCAGATGCTCCAGTCTATGAATATTTACACTGGAATAATATTTTGTTCATCGCTCAGGTGTTGCAAGACTCCAGTTTGTTTTGCTGCAACAAATCAACAGGGTTTCCTCTCTGCAATTATAGTCTGTTATTGCCAGGTTAAATGTACTTCTCCCAGGTGCAAAATGACAGGGTGTGCCATACCTAGTGTCTTAATGTGTCAGTGCTGGTTCTAGGGGCCCCCTTCTGCCCACCCCAGGCCTGCCACAAGAAAACAAGAACACTAGAAGAGCCCTTCTGGATCCAACCAGTAGTTCATCTCGTCCAGCATCCTGTCTCACAAAGTGGCTAACCAGTTCTTCCGGAGGGCCAACAACAGGGCAGGGAGGCCGAGGCCTTCCCCTGATGCTGCCTCCTGGCTCTGGGGCTCAGAGGATTAGTGCCTCTGAATGTGGAGGTGCCCCTCAGCCACCATGGCTAGTAGCCACCGATCGACTGATCCTCCATGAATCTATCTAATCCCCCTTTAAAGCTGTTTTATTCCTGTGGCCATCCTCCGGCAGCAAATTCCACATTTTAATCACTCTCTGGGGAATGATGCATTTCCTTTTGTCCGTCCTGCACCTGCTACCTATCCGCTTCATTTGGGAGAGAGAGGAAAATTTCTTTTTGTCAACTCTCTCCACCCCGTGCATAATTTTATAAACCACTATCATGTGTCGTTCCCCCCCCCGTCTCTTTTCTAAACTGAGGAATCCCAGACTCTTCAGCCTCTCCTCCTAGGGAAGGCGCTCCAGCCGCCTAATCATCTTGGTTGCCCTCCTCTGTACTTTTCCCAGCTCTGCAGTGTCCTTTTGGAGATACAGGGAACTGCACACCGTATTCCAAATGAGGCCGCACCATAGATCTGTACAGGGGCATTACAGTATCGGCCATTTTATTCCCAGTCTCTCCTACTAATCCCTAGTGTAAAGTTTGCCCTTTTCACCCCTGAGGACACTTGGATTGACAGTTCCATTGAGCTATCCACTGAGACCCCAAGATCTTTTTCCCTCTCAGTCTCTGGAAGTTCAGACCCCTTTAGCCTATACTTGGGCATCTTTTATCCCAGTGTGCATCGCCTTACACTTACCAACACTAAACTTCATTTGCCCACTCACCCAGCCTGTGGAGGTCCTCTTGGAGCGCTTCACAGTCAGCCTTGGTTTTCACCATCCTAAATAATTTGGTGCAGGGGTCATTTCGTAGAAAAAGAGGTGCAGGAGGGTCATTAGCATAACTCATTAGCATAACTTATTTGCATATGCCGCACCCCCTGACATCACCGGAAGTGTGTCAGAAGGCAACACTCACCGCTCAGGCTCCACTGGCCTCTTTTGGATTGCTAGCTATTGTGGGGGGGAACGTGCAGATCTGTCCTCACAGAGGGGGGAGAGCTTTTACCTGAATAAAACGTGGTCTTAAAGGTGCCACTGGACTGTTTTGGACCGAGGGGCTGGGGGGAGCTCTGCAACTTACCTGGCTGCTTCTTGCTCTGACTGAGGGCTGCTCGGAGCAGGGGGTGGGGCTTGTTCCATGTGCCCGCCCCCTGGGCTCTTTACTGCCGGAGCTCCGCTCCTGTGCGCTCCTGCAGGAAATGACCCCTGATTTGGTGTCATCTGCAAACTTGGCCACTACACTACTCACCCCTAGTTCTAGATCATTTATGAACAAATTAAATAGCACCAGCCCCAGTACTGATCCTTTTGGGACCTCACTGCTTACTTCCTTCCATTGTGAGAACGGCCCCTTCTCGTCCTCACAAGCCCTTCCACTATCTGCAACCACAGTAGCCTGCCCCATGTCCATGCCCCCGCTAGCCCTGCCTGTTGTGTGCAGCTGCTTTGACCATTAAGAAGAGCAGTCTGTGTGCAAAATATGCATGCCCTTCCTCATCAGTGCTGGGAAGCTGGGAGCATGGGAGGTGGAGTACGTGCAAGCGAATGGGCAGAGAAAAGCGCATGGACAGGTGGGGAGGGAGATGGACAGGTGGGGAGGGGGATCTATGGCAGTAGGCCCTACCAGAAGAACATAAGAGAAACCATGTTGGATCAGGCCAGTGGCCAAAACCCAGGTGCCATCAGAAGGTCCACCAGCGGGGCCAGAACTCCAGGAGCCCTCCCACTCTTGCCTCCCAAGCACCAAGAATACAGAGCATCACTGCCTCAGACATAAGAACATAAGAGAAGCCATGTTGGATCAGGCCAATGGCCCATCCAGTCCAACACTGTGTCACACAGTGGCCAAAACCCAGGTGCCATCAGGAGGTCCACCAGTGGAGGAAAAACTACAGAAGCCCTCCCACTGTGGCCCCCCAAGCACCCAGAATACAGAGCATCGCTGCCCCAGACAGAGTTTTCCATCTATACCTTGTGGCTCATAGCCACTGATGGACCTCTGCTCTGGGCCCAGGCAGCCGCCCCACCTCAAGATACGCTGGCTCAAGCCCTGGCATGGGCACATGCATTTCTTCATAATTTTTGCTCTTACAGGGGGATGAACAAGACGTTCGGAAAATCATCGCTGCCCTGAACGAATGCCTCCTGGCCCTCCCTCGAGAACGTCTGCAAGGGGTTTGCCGCATTGGAGTCTCTGGGCAGATGCACGGGATAGTGTTTTGGAAAGCTGGCCAAGGTGAGCTTTCCTGGTCGAGAAGCTCGGTTGTATTTTGGATCCCTCCCACCTTTTCCTTTGTGAGTGAGTGGCAAGGAGTTTAAAAATGCAAATAGTAATAATAGTTATAATAGTAGTAGTAGTAGTAGTAATAATAATTATTACTTGTTGTAGATTTTCCGGGCTGTGTGGCCATGGTCTTGGCCTTGTAGGACCTGACGTTTCGCCAGTAGCTGTGAGTGGCATCCTTAGAGGTAAAACTGTATCAAGGACACAGAGAGTACTCCATCTTTCTGTGTTTATACCTCTGAGGATGCCAGTCACAGCTACTGGCGAAACGTCGGGTTCTACAAGGCCAAGACCACGTCCAGACAGCCCGGAAAATCTACAACAACTAATGAACTCCGACCATGAAAGCCTTAGATGATGACAACAACTAAATAATAATAATTATTATTATAATAGGAAAATCGGGCCGCATGAGGAATTCCAAAGGGTGGGATGATTTGGAGGAACCATGGAGGGGACGATCTTACCGTACCTCCCCCCCCCCTCCATCTTTCCTTACAGGTTTCTCCAAGCTCTTAAAAGCCAGTTTGGTGTGGTGGTTGAGTGCGCAGACTCTAATCTGGGAGAACCGGGTTTGATCCCCCACTCCTCCACTTGCACCGGGCTGGATGACAGAGTGAGCTCCCGTCTCTAGTTCCAGGTCCTGCCAACCTAGCAGTTGGAAAGCAAGAAATTGCAAGTAGATAAATAGGTAACACTTCGGTGGGAAGGTAACAGCATTCCGTGCGCCTTGGTGTTTAGTCATGCCGGCCACATGACCACGGAAACGTCTTCGGACAGTGCTGGCTCTTTGGCTTGGAAACGGAGATGGGCACCGCAACCCTGGAGTCGGATTTAACTGGCTTTCGAGCAAGGGAACCTTTACCTTTTTAAAATAGTAATAATGTGCTGTCAATGTTTCGCTGATTATACAGGCAGCGTACTTGTAAGTTTTCCAGTTTCTTGATGTTCTTTGCACAAGCCAGCCATCAAAGCCGAGAGTTGGTGGTGATAGTGGAGTTAGTGGAGTTCTGGGGTTCCAGGGTCAGTCCCCAGTAAAAAGATCAGGTGTTGAAAGGAACTCTTCTGTGTCTGAAATCCTGAAGAGCCACTTCTCATTAGAGCAGGCAGTGCTGAGCTCGACAGGCCCAGTGGTCTGGTTCCGTTGTAGGGTAGCTCCAGGCATTGAGCTACACGAAGAGAGCAAGGCCGGAAGGAGCTGCCGTTGCCACTTAGAAAATCAGTTTCCTGAATGGATCGGTTGTTTCCTGTGTGAGAGCCAGGCCCTTAGCCAGAATTTTTTTTTTCCAGTCAGGGGGCATTTACCTTTTTAAGGGGACATTTAAATTACTGTTAGTTAAATCTGAATGCCTGTCTTTAAAGGGGAAGGCTCCGAGACTGTTTCTAGCTCTTCCTTTCAAGGGACGGGGCAGCCAGCACGTCAGGTCCTAGGAGGAAAACAGAGAGCATTTAATCGCCTTCAGGAGGCATTTAAGTGCTTTTTTAATTCCCTTCCATGGGGCAAGAAAGCTTAGAAGGGCACCTCCAATACATCTCCAACAATCCCCCTTTCTACTAGCCCAGTACTACCTAGGTCATGGTCAAAAATAAGGTTTCTGGCACGGCTATTTGTGGGGCGGGGCTTTTAATTAAGGGGGCAGGGGCCCCCAAATGCCCCGCCGTGGCTACAGGCTTGTCTGGGAGGATCCTTCTGAGACTCCTAGTACTCTGCAATGTGATCGTTTGAACGCTGAAACAAGGATTGCAAAATGTTTCCCAAATTGTTCAAGCAACTGCTGGAAATGTAAGACAAATGTAGGTTCATTTTTTTCACATGTGGTGGCGATGTGTAAAAATACAAAATTATTGGGGAAAAATTCAGAAAATTATAAGAGAAGTTGTAAATGTAGAATTGCCACTTAAGCCCGAAATCTACTTGTTGAACATGATCCCAAAGGAATATGGTTATAATGAGAAGTATGTGATGATTTATATTTTGGCTGCAGCTAGAATCCTTTGGGCTAAATATTGGAAGTCAGATAAATCACCACAAAGAGAAGAGTTAATATATAAATTAATGAATGTAGCAGAAGTCGATAAGTTGAATGTAATATTATACGGGAAAGATGAAAGGGTTTTTGAAAAGAGGTGGTCAGGACTGTATGAATGGATGGAGAAAGAGCGAAATAATAGACTCTAAAGGTATATTTATTTTTGTATATGTTTCTTGTTTCTTGTTAACAATACAAAAGCTTATAAATAAAACTTTTTAAAAAAGAGAGACTCCTAGTACTCTGCAATGTGATCGCTTGAACGCTGAAACAGTGTATGATTATTCGATCCGTCTGCCTGTTACATCATTTCCAGCTCTCTTGTTAGACCAAAACAAAACCTAAAAAAGTCATGCAAGTAAATTCTTAAATGGTGGTGCTTAATTTTTTACATTTCCAGAGTCTCCTGCTCTTGTTATGTGCTTGGCCTCTGGGTGTGTGTGTCCCCCCCCCGCCGCCCCATAGCTGTCTGTTCTTCTGAGTGGATTAAGCGGAACTGTACGCTCTTTGCTGTTAGCAATACCCTTTTTGTTGTGATGGCCTCTCTTCCTTTCAAGGGCTTGCTATTAATGTTGCTTCAAAGAGCCCATTTGAACACTAGGGAGATAAATGGGATGAAAAATATGGCTGAGAGGCTCTTAAAGGGAGGCAGGAGGAAATGAGGCAGAAACTTAACTTCCCCACCCCCTGTTTGTCTCCTTTATTTGCATTTTATGAAATGGGCCTTTCTCGGAGGGCTCGGCGCCTTCCCGTGGAGAGGCTGCCCTTGGGTGCAGTTTTTACCAGCCGGATCACTTCTCCTCTGCGCTCCCTTTCCTTCCTTCCCCTTCCCCTTGAAAGCCAGTGTGGTGTAGTGGTTAAGTGCGCGGACTCTAACCTGGGAGAACCGGGTTTGATTCCCCACTTCTCCACTTGCACCTGCTGGATGACCCTGGGCAAGCCATAGTTCTGTCAGAGGTGTCCTTGAAAAAGAGCAGTTTCTGTCTGAGCTCTCTCAGCCCCGCCTACCTCACAGGGTGTCTGTTTTGGGTAGGGGAAGGGAAAGCCGCTTTGAGACTCCTCTGGGCAGTGAAGGGCGGAGTATAAATCCAATCTCTTCTTCTTCTTCCTGTGACTGGTTCTGTCTTCTGGGAGTCTTTTCCCCACCCTGGCTTGACTCCCTAGGAACCTGTCTGGCCTGAGGACGATTCTGGGAAGGGTGGACGAGCTGGCGCTTAGTATGCGTGTGGAGCGGGCAGGACTGTGCTTCCACAGTAACAGAGAGCTGGCATCACATTTCCACTTTGTACACTTTTCCCAGGCAGAAATTTTTACCCACCCTTCTTCCAGCGGGGCTCCAAAACAGGTGTCAGTAGAAAAATCAGCCTCTTGTTCAGGGTAAAAGAGGAGCGCAAAAGTGGGCTTGAAGCTCAACATCAAAAAAACTAAGATTATGGCATCTGGCCCCATCACTCCTTGGCAAATAGAAGTCGTGGAAGTAGTGACAGACTTCACGTCCCTGGGATCCCAGATCACCGCAGACGGTGACTGCAGCCATGAAATTAAAAGACGCCTGCTCCTTGGGAGGAAAGCGATGGCGAACCTAAACAGCACGATAAAAAGTAGAGATATCATCCTGCCAACAAAAATCCGCATGGTCAAAGCAATGGTATTCCCAGTAGCCATGAATCGTTGGGAGAGTTGGACTATAAGGAAGGCTGAGCGCTGAAGAATAGATTCTTTTGAACGATGATGCTGGAGAAGACTCTTGAGAGTCCCCTGGACTGCAAGAAGATCAAATCAGTCAATCCTAAAAGAAATCAACCCGGACTGTTCCCTGGAAGGCCAGATAATGAAACTGAAGCTCAAATACTTTGGCCACCAAATGAGAAGGGAGCACTCACTGGAGAAGACCCTGATGCTGGGAAAGATTGAAGGTCAAAGAAGACGGGGACGGCAAAGGATGAGATGGTTGGACAGTGTCATGGATGCAACGAACATGAAATTGAGCAGGCTTCGGAGGACGGCGGAAGACAGGAGGACCTGGTGTGATCTTGTCCATGGGGTCGTGAAGAGTCGGACTCGACTGTGCGACTGAACAACAACAAGAAAAATCAGCTGCACAGCAGATCAAAAATAAAAACATCCATCAGTAAACATCGTATCATAAAATCAGGCAAAGCAGTAATAAATAAGGAGCGTGAATCAGCCAGCTGACCTTCTGACTAGCCTGCAATGCCAAATTTAAATCATTTGTATATTTATTTGCATTATTTATTGTCCGCCTTTCTCACTTGGACTCGAGGTGGATTATGCAGATCGAGTCAATACAATTAGGAACACAAGAATGTAAGATGAGCCCTACTGGATCAGACTAGTCCAGCCCTGCTGGATCAGACTAGTCCATCTAGTCCAGCTTCCTGTCTCACACAGTGGCTAACCAGTTCCTCTGGACGGCCAACAACAGGGCAGAGAGGCCGAGGCTTTCTCCTGATGTTGCCTCCTGGCTCTGGGATTCAGAGGTTGATTGCCTTTGAATGTGGAGGCTCTCATCAGTCACCATGGCAAGTAGCCCTTGATGGACTTAACCTCTATGAATCTATCTAATCAAGTAATCTAATTGATGGAATGGGACATTCGAAGAACAATGCAGTAAGAATTAGAGTTTGTAGAAGCAACCAGAAGTCTCAAAAACGAACTGAAGCAAAGCGTAAGTATTAATTGTTGTTCAGTCGCACAGTCGAGTCCGACTCTTCACAACCCCATGGACCACATCACGCCAGGCACTCCAGTCTCCCGTCGTCCTCCAGAGTTTGCTCAATGTCATGTTCATTGCATCGATAACACTGTCTAACCATCTCATCCTTTGTTGTCCCCTTCTTCTTTTACCTTCAGTCTTTCCCAGCATCAGGGTCTTCTTCTCCAGTGAGGGCTCCCTTCTCATTTGGTGGCCAAAGTATTTGAGCTTCAGCTTCAGTCTCTGGCCTTCCAGGGAACAGTCAGGGTTGATTTCTTTTAGGATTGACTGATTTGATCTCCTTGCAGTCCAGGGGACTCTCAAGAGTCTTCTCCAGCATCATAATTCGAAAACATCTATTCTTCGGCGCTCAGCCTTCCTTATGGTCCAACTCTCACAGCCATGCATTGTTACTGGGAACACCATCTCTTTGACCATACGGACTTTTGTTGGCAGGATGATGTCTCTACTTTTTATTAAGTATTAATACAACATGTTAAAATGATGCAGAAATTAACATAGTAGCATCTTTGTTTCATCAAGGTATACTCAGTAGTACAATAGTCCTTAATAACTCTCCCAAATAACTTTGTGAATCATGGAGTACAGCAGGGGTCGTTTCGTAGAAAAAGAGCTAGGGAAACTCATTTGCATAACTCATTAGCATATGCCACACCCCCTGACATCACCGGAAGTGTGTCATAAGGCCACACCCCCTGACATCACCGGAAGTGTGTCATAAGGCCACACACCCCGCCCCCAACAGTCCCGGCCGCTGCCGGCCTTGCAGCTCCACTGCCGAGCCCCATGAGGGGCCCTGCGGTGGACCTGCAAGGCCGGCGGGAGTGCAAGGAAGCCCCGCGAAGGCCCTTCCTGGCCCCAGGCAGGCAGGGGTGGGGAGAGGCAGGGAGGAAGCAACTTACCCTCCCTCTTCTCCTGCCTCCTCCTGGCTGAATGAGGGCCGGAAGCGGGGCGGCCGGAAGCGGGGGGTGGGGCTTCGTCATGGGCCCCGCCCCCCCGGCCCTCACCCGGGGGAACTGCGATCCCCCGCGATTCCCCCCCGAAATGACCTCTGGAGTACAGTGCCCTCTCAAGTTCTCTTTAAAAGTTTTAAAGCTCTTTAAAAGTTCAGCTTTGCAGAGTTTTCTTACAAACAGGAAGGAGGAGTGTTTGTGGCACATGAAAATTACAGACTGTTTCATAAAACTTTCATAAATTTGGGGCAGCCTCCAGAAAAGCCCCAGGTGGAGCTGTGGCCCATTTCCCCATCTGATGGGGGTGGGAAGCAGGGGACTTGCACAGGACTCTATGGGGACAGATGGCCCTTCAGATCAGTGCCAGCACCTTGAATTGAACCCAGAAACAAACTGGAAGCCAATGCAGTGCCTTTAAATTACCGTACGGGCAGACTGATTTGTTCTAGTGAAAAGCCTGGATGCTACATTCTGTAGAGTTGAACTTTCTGGGATAGTCTTCAGGGTATGCCCCATGTTGAATGTAGTACAGTAGTCCTGTCTCAAGAGGACCATAGGGTGGATCAGCAATGTCAAGGTTGAGGGTGGGGCGCTGGACCCGTTCCTGTGCTGAATGCAACTGGGGCAGGGGGGGAACAGGTTCCTAAGCCGTTTTCTGTCATTTTCCAAGCAGGAGGGCTGGGTGCAGTGCAGCACCTGAGCTCTTCACTGAACCCATTAATGGAGGATTTACTCCATCCCAGGTAGCCAGCCAGCATCACCCTTTGACCACAGCCTCCAGGCACCGCCCCAGGACAGAACTGGCAGGCTCCAGAGGCTTGTCGCAGTGCTGGGAAATCAGCAGGAAGGAAGGGTTTTTTGGGGGGGCGATGTTGTCTGTGTGGGCGTGTCAGGTGTGCCTCTGCTCATCCCAGGGGCTGGAAAGCTGCAACCTTCCTTGAAGAAACAAAGGCTCTTGTGTCTGCACAGGCAGCTTAGTGCTCTCTGGAGCTGCTGGGATAGATGTATTGGTGTGTTACTTCTCCACCCTGTTCTCCCTGCCCCCTTGGCCGTTGCAGGTTGCAAATGGACGGGGCAAAGGTTTGAGCCAGAGGCAGTCAGTCACCTGATCACGTGGCAAGATGGCCGCTGCACCAGCAGCTTCCTGTCCTCGCTCCCGCCACCGCGATCGCACCTCAATGTGGCCACAGGGTTCGGTTGTGCCACGATCTACTGGTACTTGCGGAACAGGTAGGCACTGCCTTCGAAGGGCACCTTCTGTGTATTGTTGGGGGGGGGGGGGTTTGTCTCTGATTCTTTGATGCTTCTTTGCAACCAAAGGCCGGGAGTTTACTTCACCTTAAGAAGTTTAGGTAGGCTTAAGCCGTGACCTGGATTGGCCCAGTCTAGCCTGATCTCGGAAGCTAAGCAGGGTCGGCCCCGGTTAGTGTTTGGATGAGAGACCACCAGGGGTCATTTCATAGAAAAAGAGCTAGGGGAACTCATTAGCATAACTCATTAGCATATGCCACATCCCCTGACATCAGGGGCCCGGTGGTGGACCTGCAAGGCCAGTGGGAGTGCGAGGAAGCCCCGCAAAGGCCCTCCCTGGCCCCAGGCAGGCAGGGGTGGGGAGAGGCGGGGAGGAAGCAACTTACCCTCCCTCTTCTCCTGCCTCCTCCTGGCTGAATGAGGGCCGGAAGCAGGGCAGCCAGAAGCAGGGGGCGGGGCTTCATCATGTGCCCCTCCCCCTGCACCTCACCCGGGGGAACTGCGTTCCCCCGCGTTCCCCCCCGAAATGACCTCTGGAGACCACCATTTGGGTGGCGGAGGCAGGCAATGGCGAACCGCCCCTGAACGTCTCCTCCCTTGACAGCCCTACAGGGTGGCCGTAAGTGGGCTGTGAGCAGTGTTCCCTCTAAGCTGAGTTAGTGTGAGCCAGCTAACAGTTTTTTAGCCTCCGGCTCACAGTTTTTTGTCTTAGCTCAGGAAGGGATGGCTCCAGGGCAAACTAATTTATGCAGTAGCCAAATCGTTCGCTCACAACTTTAATGCCAGTAGCTCGCAAAGTAGAATTTTTGCTCACAAGACTCCACAGCTTAGAGGGAACATTGGCTGTGAGTGCACAGCACTTTCCAAACGAGAGCCGGGGCAGAGATCATAAAACACTCTTCAAAATCAGGCTGCACACTCAAGCAGAGTTAACTGTGGCTTCCTTGAAAGACGAGGAACAAAGTTTGACTCCGGTGGCCCCTTTAAGACCAACAAAGTTTTATTCAAGGTATAAGCTTTCGTGAAGTGTTTTGGTGTAGTGGCTACAGCGGCGGACTCTCATCTGGAGCACCGGGTCTGATCCCCCACTCCTTCACATGCAGCCAGCTGGATGACCTTGGGCCAGTCCCAGTTCTCTCAGAGCTCTCGCAGCCCCACCTACCTCACAGGGCGTCTGTTGCAGGGAGAGGCAGAGAAGGGGATTGTAAGCCGCTCTGAGACTCCTTCGGGTAGTGAAGGGCGGGGGATAAAAACCAGCTCTTCTGCTGCTTCAGAGCAGCATGGCTACCTATTTGAAAAATGAGGGTCATTCTTGTGAAAGGCCCACTGTGGAAGCCAAGAGAAGTGAACTTTATTGCAAGCCAGAGAAGGGAGGCCTTGTTTTGGCCAGGGTGGACTTAAACACGAGATTTCTGTAAGAGGTGGACTGGAGAAGGGTTTGAAGGCAGTGCCGAGCCATCGCCCTGTGTGAGACTGCAGACCATATGGAGCAGCAAGGAAGCTGCGAGGGAGTCTTTTCCCAGGGAAGCAGGGCATCTTCAGGTGGCAGAGGCTAGTCGAGAGATTTCCGTATACTCAGGGACAAGCTGGAGGATCTCAAGGAATTGTGGCACAAAGGCAACGGGACAGTTTGCGACTCTCCACCCCAAGTCTTCTTCTCCTGCATTCTATCAACCAGCACAAAGACTCAGTTTATGGCCTACGCCACCTTTAGAAACTTCCTCCGTACCTGGGAGGGAAGCTGTATACAAGATGCCTTTAATGGCCTTTAATCCACAGTATCTCAGAACACGATGGAGAAAATGTAGGAGAAATGGTTCTTATTTCCATCGTTGGTGGTGATGTGTAAAGCTGCTAGGACAGGATGGGTACAGAGCAACCTAAACCAGGTCTACTCAAAAGCAAATCCCATTTTAGCCAAGAACATTTTCCCGGTTATAAGCCCCGTTGGATAAAATGGGACTTATCTCTTAGGACTGGTCTCTTAGCTGCACTGCAAAAAATAACACAAAATACCTGATTCTCCCAAGTGCAATTATCTTGGGGTATATCGAAAGCCACTTTATCCCAAAGGTTCACAAGGAATTAATTTTTGCTTTTAGCTGGAGAAATGCAAATTGTCTATTTACTTCCCTGATCCCCCACCTTTCTTCCCAAAGGGGATCCAGAGCAGCTGGCATCATTCTCCTCTCTTCCATTTTATCTTTACAATAACTCCCGGGGTGGGTCGTGCTGAGAGAGTGTGTGACTGCCCCGAGGTCACCCAGCAAGCTCCTGTCGCAGAGTGGGGATTCGAACCTGGGTCTCTCCAAGAAAATTTCTGCCTGCCCTAATACTTGGTAACAAAGTATGGGAAGCAGCGAACAAAGTAATCACACAAATGACAGCCACACAAAATGTACAAGACAGTGTGTGACTGCAATAAAGAAGGCCAATGCTATGCTGGGGATTATTAGGAAGGGTATTGTAAACAGATCAGCCAATATCATAATGCCCCTATATAAATCAATGGTGCGACCTCATCTGGAATACTGTGTGCAATTCTGGTCACCACACCTTAAAAAGGATATTATAGCTTTGGAAAAAGTGCAGAAAAGAGCAACTCGAATGATAAAAGGGTTGGAACACTTTCCCTATGAGGAAAGGTTAAAGCGCTTAGGGCTCTTTAGCTTGGAGAAAAGACGACTGAGGGGTGACATGATCGAGGTTTATAAGATTATGCATGGGAAAGAGCAGGTAAAGAAAGAGGTACTTTTCTCCCTTTCTCACAATACAAGAACCCGTGGGCACTCCATGAAATTGCTGAGCGGTCGGGTTAGAACGGATAAAAGGAAGTACTTATTCACCCAAAGAGTGATTAACACATGGAATTCACTGCCACAGGAAGTGGTGGCGGCTACAAGCATGGACGGCTTCAAAAGGGAATTAGATAAGCATATGGAGCAGAGGTCCATCAGTGGCTATTAGCCACAAGGTATAGATAGGGGCTCTGGGGCAAGTGATGCTCTGTCTTCTTGGTGCTTGGGGGGGGGGCCAACAGTGGGAGGGTTTCTAATGTCCTGGCCCCACTGGTGGACCTCCTGATGGCACTGGTATTTCTGGCCACTGTGTGACACAGAGTGTTGGACTGGATGGGCCTTTGGCCTGATCCAACATTGGCATCTCTTATGGTCTTATGTTCTTATGTACATAGCTGTTTAGAAAAATTGATTTCATTTTTATCATTGGTGGAGTCAAAGGAGAGATTGGCCGTGTGCCCTGAAATATCTAGATCGGGGTGGCCAAACTGCAGCTCGGAAACCACATGTGGCTCTTTCACGCATATTGTGCGGCTCTCGGCAGGGCAGCTGGGGAAGCAGAGGGGAGGCATCCTTTTCCTCCCTCCCTCCCTCCCGTCTATTTGCTTTCTTTATTTCTCTTTCCACCTCTTTCATTCTTACTTTCCACCTCTCTCTCTCTTTCTCTCTCTCTCTTCGACAAATAAATATCATTAGCAAACAAATATAATTGGACAGATAAGTATCATTATCAATATCTGTTTTTACTCCTTTTATTTTTGGCAGTCTCATTCAATGTTAAGAAAAAGTAAATTTGCATATTTCCCAATAAAAACATGTGATATCTGTTCATGTCTTGTGGCTCTCAAACATCTGACGCGTATTCTGTGAGGCTCTGAAGCTGAGCAAGTTTGGCCACACCTGATCCAGATCCCCGTATGGGTAGAAGCAGGGTTGCCAGCTCAGGGTTGGGAAATACCTGGAGATTTTGGGGGGAGAGCCTGGGGAGGGCGGGGTTTGGAGAAGAAGGAGGGGCCTCAGCAGGATATAACAGCATAGAGTCCACCCTCCAAAGCAGCCATTTCCTCCAGGGGGGCTGGTCTTGGCCGTCTGGAGATCAATGATAATAGTGGGAGATCTCCAGGTGCCACCTGGAGGGTGGCAGCTGTAGTAATAAGTGGTCTTTTGGTCTTCGTGGACATTGTGTAAAGTGCCGTAACTCCGTGGTATTGCTAAGACATTGTACGTTAGCCAGTTATTACATGACTGAATTGCTGAAGATCTGCAATTCATGATATGTGTCAGGCTCAGTATGCATTTTATGGTTCGCCTGCCATAGAGGAAGGAGGAGGGGAAGAGTGGTGTGAAAACCAAATGCTTTTGTTTTTCCTAAATGCTTTGATGTGTCGGCAGAGACTTGTTGTTTTGCTTTATTTCTGTAGAGGGGTATGTGCTTAGTGGGGGAGGTAGTTGACCCGTTAAATGCCGTGGGGTGATTGGGTCCTGATCTTTAGTCCCTTTGCTTGAGCACAAATATATTTGCAATCTCTGTGCTTTCACCTTCAGTCCAGTATGGTATTCTTCAGCATCTCAATAAACAAAACTTCCTTCTAACGGAGTGGTGTTGAGAACTGATTTAACCAGGGTTCTGACAAAGTGTTGTAATATCCAGTTACAGTGTCGCTACTGTTTGTCAACCTATACTGAAAACCATTACAAAACACTTTAAAAGTTTAGAAAACCTGTTTGTCTCCCCCACCCCCCACCCCCGGGACATGGTCAGCTACTTTGGTGGAGTGAGACTGTGTTCCTTTTTGTTAATTTCCAAAGTTATATTTTTCTGCCTACCTGGAGAGTCCTGCCCTCCCCCATATGCTGAGATGCCCAGTGTGTCTGCCAGACGCCTAATTTTGCCTTTTTCAGCCACTCCCTCTTAGGGGAGAGCTGTAAATTATGATATCAGTGATGAATGGTTGCATGCCTGTTAGGAAAAGAAAACATTTACAACCAAGCAGGCTGCTTCCCGGTGGTTTCTCCCTGTGGGAAAAGAGCTGCCCCAAAGAACCTCCGTGTCGCTCTCCTTGTCCTAACCCATCTCCTCTGTTGTTCTTCGGCTAGCCCAGATTTCTTGAAACGTTACGATGCTGCCGGAACCATCCAGGACTATGTGGTCACCATGCTGTGTGGCCTGGCGCAGCCCCAGATGTCTGTCCAGAACGCTGCCAGCTGGGGGTATTTCAGCACCACCTCAAAAACCTGGAATACAGACATGTAAGTAAACCCGTCACTAGATGGGAGGCAGGATGTCAGGCTGGTCCCTGGACAGGGTCAGAGAGCACCTCAGCGCTTTGAGCTTAAAAAAAAAAAGATTGTAGGAGATCCTGCTCACAAGAGATTCTCCACGACATCCACTTAAGCCCTTGGATGGTGAATCAGAATGAAACCGGGAAACTCGTGCTCCATTTCATTTTGGGACTTGCCAAATAAAAAACCACTGCAGGGTTTGCGTGGGGCGGGTGGTTTAGTGTTAGGTTATGGAAGCCCAGCCATAGTTCCAGACATTACACGGGTGGTGCAGAGAGAGGAGTGGCAGAAGGGCGACTGCATGAGCCGTTCTGGAGCAGAGGAAAACGTCCCTCGTGTCCCAAGTAGAGATGGTTGGGTAGAGTAGCCTTGTCCAGGGTGGCTTCCCCTAGCATAATGCAGAGGATTCTGGGACAGCTGCCAGTGTTTGTCGGTTTCAACACGCCGGCAAAGCAAAGGATCCTCCCTGCGAAAGCACAGCAAGAACCAAGAAGCATCTTCTGTCTCCTGATGTGTGTGCCGAGATGTCATCTTCGGGAACAGCAAAACAAAACAACTGTGAGCTGAAATACCCGCAAGTATAAATGTACAAAAAGAGACTTCAATAAAGTGAAAAGAAGCATATAATTAGCAATATCAGTAACAAATATTACATATGGGAATGAAAAATCCACACAATCCATGAAGGGAAACAGTCAAGTCCAGAGAAGATATCCAACACTTCTCCTAGGTAGTTTATAGTGTTTCAGACTCCTGGTCCTTCCTCAGGAACAAAGAACTATAGAACTACAAAATTGTAAAAGTATAAAATACAGCAATGCTTTATAACAATATAGCTTCTAAACAATGATGCTTAATAACAATGTATAATCACTGTTACACAGAGTCTCATGTATCTGAAAGGAGTCTGAAACACTATATATATAAATTATATGCTTCTTTTCACTTTATTGAAGTCTCTTTTTGTACATTGTATTGTTTGTTGCTCGATATGTCATCTTCAGCATCAGGGTCGCTCATTCCCACATTGACATTTACTGGAATGAAATCAAGATAGGGAGGAGAGGGCGTATAGTGGACTTTCCTCCTTAGCCTCTTTTGTAACAGTCCTTCGCTGGGATCAGAGTCAATGTCCCCTCTAACTCCACCCCCCTCCTGAGCGAAGCAGTTCACGTCCGGAGCAGAACAGAACTGCCGTCGTCTCAAAATGGGCAATGGGCAGTGCAAGACCCTGCGTGGCCCCAGGTCACTGCTGACCGGGGCTTCCCGAGTTAATGAGCTCACGTGCACAGCTTAGAGGGAACGCTGGTAATGTCTTCTGAACTGAGAACTGTCAGAGCTGTTCTGTTTTTTTGCGACGCAGCAGAAGCTGAAGAGGGGGCCCTGCCCCGGGGAGCTTACAGTACGAGTCCTTTTGCAGTGTTTCTGGCTGGGGCTGTCACCGGACTAAAAGCATCACATTCTGCAGAGGAGGAGGACTGGGATGGGAAAACGGCTCCCCTTCCTGGCCCCCTACTCCCTCGAGACTGAGAGAGGCAGCCTGCCTGCACCGTCCCCTCCCTGAGGACCCTGTCCGCCGAGCCAGCTGCCTCTCCCAACCCCTGCATGGGGCTCAGCGGTGCCACACAGCCTTCAGGAAGGCCAGGCGCTGCCTCCCCACACAGGCCCTTCTCACCACTGGGCTGGCCCTGTACAGGTTAGGGGGAGGCCATGAGCCCACCTGGAGAAGTCCCAGTGGCCAGAGCGGCCAATCCACCCCCGGGAATCCTGTTGTAGGAGTTTTCCTCTAGCAAATCTGCATCCGTTTGCATATGAGTCAAATAACGGTTTTAAAGACGAAAGTGTGTAGGAGAGAGAGTGGGGATGACTCTTGCAAGTTGGCACTTGCCTTCTGGAGGTTTTATCTATCAAAATAATTCCAGATTTCTTTTTCCTTAAAAGCGGGTTTCCCAGTTAATTGGGAGCAACTGTTTTAGTCAATCAAATGGTACTGTAAATGGAATATATCTAAGCAATAATCAAGTAGGCCCTGCAGCATTACTCATGACAAATACCGTTCTGAAACCGCCCCGGCTTCCTCCTTAGAGCATCAAGAGTCTGAGGCCTCCCCTGGGCCAGGACTTCACAAGGAGAGGACTCCCTTCCCAGTTTGGTGTAGTGGTTAAGAGTGTGGACTATTATCTGGGAGAACTGAGTTTGATTCCCCACTCCTCCCCATGCAGCCAGCTGGGCGACCTTGGGTCAGTCACAAGTTCTCTCAGAGCTGTTCTCTCAAGAGCAGTTTTCGAAAGAACTCTCTCAGCCCCACCTACCTCACAAGGTGTCTGTTCTGGGAAGGAGAAGGGAAAGGAGATTGTAAGCTGTTCTGAGACTCCGAGTGAATGGCGGGGTATAAATCCAATCTCTTATTCTTCTTCTAATCCTGCAGGGAAGAGACTGTTGCTTTCTAGCCCATCTCAAGGTTTGCGCAAAACTTGTGCTTGATTCTTGGTGTTCTCATCACTAACCCAGTGTGGCAAAGCAAACTGTTGTCACAGTGTGTGTGTTTGGGGGGGGGGGGGTCCTAACTGTTTGTGGTTTGCATCTGGAGCAACTAACCCCTGGAACCCAGAAGGGATAACACACCGTGTCCACACAGCAACTGCCTGTGCTGCTTGATCTGGTGTGTTCTGAACAGTGCAAAGGTGCCTGAAAGAATGGCTTTTCCCTCTGTTGTTATGCAAAAACCAGGTTGGAGCAGAAATTTCCCTCTGCATGCTGCTTTCACTTCCTTTGATCATCGGGTTTTATGGTACCCTCTACACTGCATGATGCTTTCGCTTCCTTTGATCATTGGGTTTTATGGTAACTTCTGCATAGATTTATGGCCGTTCAGGGGTGACTTTGCAGTCAGTACAGCATGGCCTCGGGAGTATTTGAATGTGGTTTTGAGCGGCACCTTTTCCTCCCAGTTGAGAAAATGTGGAGCGAATGCGAGATGCAGAATTGGCCGGAATTTCCTTCTCCTGAGTCAGCCCTTTAGTCTGTTCATGGCAGAGCTATCCTCTTGGACTGGCAGTGGCTCTTTGGGTGGCAAAGGGGGCTTTCACATCTCCTACTGCCCGGGATCCTTTGAACCAGCAAGGCCTGGGGACTCTCTGCATGCCAAACAAGTACTCAGGCATTAAGCTACAGCCTCTCCCTAACAGAACACATTGGGGGAAAGGGGGATATTTGAAGCTTTCTGACCCAGCCAGGGCACTGGTCCAGCTAGCTCACTACAGCCTGTCACAGTAGACAGCGGCTCACCAAGATGGCAGGGCAAAGACCCGTTCTCTAAAATGATCTAGCTGGAGATGTTGGGGATTGAAGCCAGGGCTATCTACATGGCCTCACGAATTTCTGCCAAATTTTCTGTGGCGAACTGTCGTCTGAATGGAGGCCGGTTGGTCTTGGGACCCCCAACTTCGGCCTTGGGGTTCGTCTCCGTTGCCACTGGCCCTCATCCCCAGCTTTCAAGTGCTCTGGGCTGAGGGGTGAGGGGAGGGAGATGTGTGTCTTTTGTGAGGACATTTCCCCCATCTGAGTGCGCTATGAATGGTGACTAGCTTGATGTAGCCACATCAGCAGAAACGGCAAACTCAGGCTCAGACGTGTCCTGTGGCCCCACACGGCTCTCGCTGATTCAGGATGGCCAAGGCCCGCAAGGGAAAGGAGGAAACCATGGCAGCCGTGAGTGTGGGAGTGGAGCCTCTTGCTCACAGGGTCCAGGAAGCGAGCCTTACCCAGAATCCTTTGCAAGAGCCAGAGAGCGTTCTTTGACCCGCTCTGGCCTAGCCATATCAAGAGGCTGACGGGGATGATTTCCCAGCAATTACCTTGTGTGGCCAGACCAGGGTGGGGAGTTGTACAGCAGGGTATGCCACGAGCCAAATCCTCACCCGATGCTAGATTGTGAGTTCAAGACTCACTACAGCAGGAGTGTCAAACATAAGGGCCAGGGGCTGGAACCGGCCCGTCCAGGGCTCTTAATGCGGCCCGCGAGCAACTAGTGCAAGGGGAGGGGGAACAGGAGACTGCTCGGGGGAGTGTGCAAAGCCCCTCCGATTGTGGCTTCGGCATGGCGGAACAACCTCGTCTGCAGCAGTCCAGCATCACGGGAGCATCTGCTCTGCGCCACACCCCTGCTTCTGCAGTCTGCCCATGTGGGTTTTACTCTGCACCTCCCGCTCTCAGCCCATGGGGCCTTTGCCGTGAAAATACACCAACTCGGAGCTTACCAGCTGCTCTCCTTTATACCGTTTATATCTCCGGTAGCTGGCATTACGTTTTATGGCACACGTGGCCCAGCCCGACAAAGTGACCTTTATGTCAAGTCCGGCCCTCGTAACAAATGATTTCAATAACTCTGCACTACAGGTTTGAGCCCTGATGGGCAGGGGTCATTTCGTAGAAAAAGAGGTGCAGGAGCTCATTAGCATAACTCATTAGCATAACTTATTTGCATATGCCACGCCCCCTGACATCACTGGAAGTGTGTCAGAAGGCAACACCCACCGCTCAGGCTCCACTGGACTGTTTTGGATTGCTAGCTATTGGGGGGGGGGACGTGCAGATCTGTCCTTGCAGAGGAGGGAGAGCTTGTACCTGAATAAAACTTGGTCTTAAAGGTGCCACTGGACTGTTTTGGACCGGGGGGGGGGCTCTGTAACTTACCTGGCTGCTTCTTGCTCTGCCTGAGGGCTGCTGGGAGCAGGGGGCGGGGCTTGTTGCATGTGCCCGCCCCC
Organism: Gekko japonicus; assembly: GCF_001447785.1. Lineage (NCBI taxonomy): Eukaryota > Metazoa > Chordata > Lepidosauria > Squamata > Gekkonidae > Gekko > Gekko japonicus. Next base: position 228,376 of record NW_015163123.1, read on the forward strand.
TGGGCTCTTTACTGCCGGAGCTCCGCTCCTGTGCGCCCCTGCAGGAAATGACCCCTGCTGATGGATATGCATTGTTGGAACGAGTGCCCCGTCATGAAATGCTTTGCAGTATCACGTTGCTGTTAACAGTAGAGTGGGCAGCTTGGGCCAACCCCCAAAGGAGCAGAATTGGGCCAACCACATTTAAATTAACCCAAAGACGAAGTTTTTAAAAAGCCAGGAAAGAAGCCTGATGCGGACTGAGTGTGCTCCAGGAGGCACCGAATACTGAGCAGTTTGATGCAGTGTCATCCACACGGCTTTGATAACCCAAGATTCCCCTGGAGGCAGTGCGCATTGCTGATGGCTTTCGCTCCACCCCAAACTCCTCTGCTGTGCTTTCTTCCTCTGGTTTCAGCCTTGGAGAATCCCACTTCCCCGTCCATCTGCTTCCCAAGGTGGTTGACCCCGGAGACCTTGCAGGGGAGACTTCCGATGCGTGGCATGCAATTCCAAAGGGCACCAAAGTCGGGGCTGCTCTGGGGGACTGCCAGTGTTCGGTGTACTCCTGTATGCCCGAAAGCACCGATGCAGGTACGGGTAACGCCTTCTTTCTGGTGACACCGAGAACCGAAAATGGTCCCATCCATGGGAGAACGGTAACATTAATTTGGGAGTTGGTTGCATATTCCTTTTGCCTGCTTCAGCCTGTGAAACTGATTATGCGTGAGCCAGACTTTTGTATTTGCTGTGTTTTATGCACGCTTGCACAGTCTTAATTACCATAATTTATTGTGGTCCTGCTAGTTATTGGGGGGGGGGGGCAGGTGGCATTTGGAACACTGAAACTTCACCCCTGAAACACTTTTGTCAAGTATTACTCCACATACTGTCAAGCCTAGATTCATAAGGACTAGCACCAGTTTTCTTAAAAAACAGAAGATTCGCAGGATACTGAATCACAGTTGAGGAGACACAGCGAAATGCTCTCATTCTCCTGCATGTGTTAACTGAGCTACAACTGTGCCTTCCTAGTTCTGACATTGTGAAATGGAGTTCCATCCACTGCGTGAACTGGAGAACCAGGAGCCAGTTTGGTGTAGTGGTTAAGAGCGGTGGAATCTGGAGATCCTGGTTCGATTCCCCACTCCTGGGTGGATCCAGCTGGGTGAGATCCTGGTTCGATTCCCCACTCCTGGGTGGGTCCAGCTGGGTGACCTAGGGTCAGTCGCGGCTCCCTCAGCCCAAAAAATGAACCCGGCTCGCCACAAAAAGAGCTAGAGTTTCAGGCTGCCTGACAATCTTCGGATCTCCTGGCTATACTACAACCACTGCCATACAATAATCAAATCAATTGACCCAAAGACCCATCTCTCACCCCAGTCTGTAATCTTACATTCTTTTTCTCATTCGTGTTCATCCCTCTCTCACTCTTCTAGCCATTTTCCCCTCCTGAGAATGCTGATAAAACAAAAGAGAGATGAAGACGACAGTGCAGCCCATCTTGGATCTCCTTGTGGCCTCAGCTCCCCCTGTTGGATCCTAATGTTGACAGTTCACTTGTGGAACTCCATGCCACAGGATGCCATGACGGCCACCAACCTAGATGGTCTTAAAAGGGGGCTGGACAAATTCAAGGAGGAGTGGCCCATCAGTTGCTGTCAGCTACTGTATTCAGAGATAGTATGCCTACAAATACTGGATACCCCTGATTTTCTGGGAAGGAACAGCAGGGGGAGCCTTTCCCTGCATTTAGTTGGCCATTGTGCAGGATAGGTTTGTGGATTTGATGGACCCCCTGATCTAATCCGATCCAACAGGGCCCTTCTGATACTCCTTTGAATCAAATCTGTGGATCCAGTTGTCAAAGAAGTTCATTTGTTCTACAGTGGGGGTCCAAAATGTGCTTCCTCCGACTCAGAGGATTCTGTTTGGCAGAAAGAGTTTGCAGACTATTCAGGGTGCTAGGCAGACGCCGCTTAGGGACTAATCTCTGATCCTTTGGGTCCAGTCCAGCAAGGCTCTTTTTAAAAAATATTTTATTTGAAACAAAGACAACAATAATTATATTCAATCTTATACAGAAAATGAACAAATAGGTAGTAGATATAACTAGGCAGTAAATATAACTAGGTAGTAGATATAACTAGCCAGTTTGGTGTGGTGGATAGGAGCATGGACTCTAATCTGGGAGAACCGGGTTTGATTCGCCACTCCTTCACAGGCAGCTGCTGGGTGACCTCGGGTCAGTCACAAGCCAGTCACCCTCAGAGCAGTTTTTTCAAGAGCAGTTTCTGCCAGAGCTCTCTCAGCTCCACCTACCTCACAGGGTGTCTGTTGTGGGGAGGGGAAGAAGAAGAGATTGGATTTATACCCCGCCCTTCACTACCCAAAGGCATCTCAGAGCGGCTTACAAACTCTTTTCCCTTCCCCTCCCCACAACAGACACCCTGTGAGGCAGGTGGGGCTGAGAGAGCTCTGACAGAAACTACTCTTTTTCAAGAACAGCTCTTATCAGAGCGATGGCTTGCCCAAGGTCATCCAGCCAGGTGCAAGTGGAAACTGCTCTTTTTCAAGAACAACTGTGCCAGAACTATGGCTTGCCCAAGGTTATCCAGCAGGTGCAAGTGGAGGAGTGGGGAATCAAACCTGGTTCTCCCAGATTAGAGTCCGCGCACTTAACCACTACACCAAACTGGCTATCCACTGAAGAAGAAGAAGAAGAGATTGGATTTATACCCCGCCCTTCACTACCTAAAGGTGTCTCAGAGCGGCTTACAAACTTCTTTCCCTTTCCCTCCCCACAGCAGACACCCTGTGAGGTAGGTGGGGCTGAGAGAGCTCTGACAGAAACTACTCTTTTTCAAGAACAGCTCTTATCAGAGCGATGGCTTGCCCAAGGTCATCCAGCCAGGTTTAAGTGGAGGAGTGGGGAATCAAACCCAGTTCTCCCAGATTAGAGTCCGCGCACTTAACCACTGCACCAAAGAAGATTGAAAAGCCGCTCTGAGACTCTGAGTGAAGGGCGGGGTTTAAATCTAATCTCCTTCTCCTCCTCTTCTTCTGCCTCTTCTTCCTCTTTCTCCTCCTTTTCCTCCTCCTACTACTACAAAGGAACATTTAGAACCATAAAGATGAGTCAAAAACACAGCAACCAAATCACAATTGTAACAAATCAATAGGATAAATATGACTTGGAACTTTATCGACACCGTATAATTTAACATTGGGAGCCGAACGGCAGGGAAACCTGAGTGAGGAGCCATATTGTCCTTCTGATGATTCTGATAAGAGATCTTTTCCATAACACGGAATCTCCATATTTTATCAAACCACAGTGGGATCAACGGGGGCAATCTGTCCCTCCATCGTATAGCTACTGAAGCTCTAACAGCTGCTAGTAAAAACTCAATTAAAGTTTAGGTGGACCGAGGTAGTCAACAATTAAACCATAGTGATGACAGTAAAAGTTCTGGTTGCATCGATAAAGAAACCCCAGCAATAGTGAAAAGGTGGTCTAACAGCAAGGCTTTGTTGGTGTTCTTATGTCATCTCTCTCCTGCCCCCCCTTTCCTTCCTCCTAGTCCTCAACATTGGCACCTCTGCTCAGCTGACCGTCCTGGCCCCCTTCGGCTTCCATCCGGGAGAGTCCCCAGACCCTCGTTCGCCCGTGACCTACTTTCCGTATTTTGACAGCCGCTACCTGGCCGTGGCAGCCTCACTGAACGGCGGGAACGTCCTGGCGACATTTGTGGACATGCTGGTCGAATGGATAGCCGAGCTGGGTAAAGTATTTGGAGGAGGGACCCCAAAGGCTGATAACGGGAGCGGGCGGGAGACGGTGGGTGTTTGCGCAAGCAGTGCCACGAGCAACTTTTGACCAGTCCCAAAAGAATTCCCTGGCCGGATCAGACCAGGGTCCAGCACTCTTGTCTTCACCAGTAGCCAGTCACCAAGCAAGGCTGAGGGGCTGTGGCTCTGTGGAAGAGTATTTTATTTATTTATTTATTTCAGCTTATATTCCGCCCTCCCCCAAGTGGGCTCAAGTGGGGGGTATCTGCTCAAACCCCAGGACTGGGCAGTAGATATGAAAGACTTCTTGAGACCTTGGAGAGCAGCTGCCGGTAGGAGCAGACAGCACTGGCCTCGATGGACCAGGGGTCTCAGATTCAGCAGAAGGCAGCTTTGGGTGTGCTCACTCACGGCAGGAGGGTGCGGGTCAGGCCCCTTCTGTCTGGGCTCAGCGCCTGCTTATTGGGGACAGCCTCCCTCGTCAGCCGTGTGCCCTCCCCGTTCCCATGTGCCTCCTTTCATTTCTCTGCCTTGAATCGACCGCCAGCCTATTTCCTTTGTTCGCCTGGGATTCTGACGTGTGGAGATTGGAGACCCTGTCTTGTGCAGCTGGGGGATTTGCAAAAGCACGGCGGGGGGGGGGGGGGGTGGGTCAGCAGCCGAGGGGCAGATGGCTGTGACCTTCAGCTCCATATGAGGAAGACCTGAGAGCCCCTTCTGTGTTGCAAAGCACTCTGGGTAGGAGGGGCTACTCACCAGAGAATCCGGGCAAGGCAGACTTTAACCCTTCCGTCCATTTCCCCCTGAACCACTCCCCACTAGAACCGATGCATTTGCCGGGATCTGGACTGGCGGACGCGGAACTGGAAAGGGTCCATACATTTCGCGAGCTCTGCACCGATCCCTTTCTCCTCTCCGAAGCATCTCCTCCCCAGAGTGCTTTGCAGGAGAGAAGGGGTCGTCAGGGCTAATTGGTTGGGGTTCTTCCCCCCCCTTCCTTTTCTTTTTGTGGTCTGAATCCCAACAAAAAGGCTTTTCTGAAGGTAAACATCTAAATCTCCCGTAAACCGCAGAACAGCCCCTCTCCCTCGGCTTTTAGCCGACCCTTGGAACACAGCGTTAATGAGGATTTTCAATTACTTTTCCAGCTTTATTACCATTTCAAGCACTTAATGGGTTGGATGCTATTAAATCGTCTATTTAGTTCCTTGCCCCCTCCCTCCTCCGCCCACAATTACTGTATCTGCGCTGCCTCCTGGATGGAGGGAAAGAAGAGGCCTGACCTCCACCCATTCCTGGCCCCCAGTCTCTTTCTCTTCACCCACCCAAAGTACCTTGGTAGCCAGCAGGTTGTACTACGAGGAGTGCTGGACTGGAACCTGAAAGGCCTGGGTTCAAATCCCAGTTTGGCTACGAAGCCTGCTTGGTGGCTCTAGTGAGAAGAGAGTTGGGCCAGCTGCCTTGTACGCCTCCTTGGAGGGAGGGGAGGATGCAGGTGAGGCGAACAAGATCGGCACAACGCTGGGCCATGCCTTGTGAGGGACTGGTTAGCCATTTTGGATTTCAAACCCAAACGTGATTGGACAAAGGCTCCAGTCTTCCGGCCAACCAGCTCTCCGGCCTCTTTCAGGCCCCATTTCCTAAGTGTGATCTTCCTCCTCTCAAAGACGGGGGCCTACTTTCTAACTCCTGTGTCTCTACGGGATGTTATTATGGACAAATTGGTCCTTTTAACTGAGCCTTCCTTCCTGTCCTAGGCCTGGTCCCTGTAGGGCGGGGGCGTCCAACCTTTTTTAGCCTGCGGGCACCTCTGGAATTCTGACACAGTGCGGTGGGCACAGCCACAAAATGGCTGCTGCAGGGAATGGAGCCAGCCACAAAACGGATCTTGCGGCTTAACTTCAGCCACACAGTGAAGATCCTTGGGCTGTTGTGGTAGCTGCTGCCAAAGCAGCGCTTTTAAAAACCTGTTCCGCCAATCAGATCTCCAGTGGCCAATCAGAAGGGTTGCTAGGGAAGAGCTCCACCCTTTTTCTAAAGACTCTTAGCGGGCACGAGGAAAGGTATTGGTGGGCATCATGGCACCCACTGTAGGTCATTGTGTTCCCCTCTGGAGGAAGTGGTGGTGCTCAGCCCCGCGAAGGATTTGCCAGCCCCATTTGTTCATTTGACGCAGTGTCTCTCCAGCCACAAGATCCTTCCCTGCCCTTTATCGATTTCTTTTCTCGATGTGTTTCTTGGCAGGACTCGAAGTCCCCCGTTCCCTCCTCTACCCGCGGATGATCCAGGCCGCCCTGGCCCGAGCCGACACGGCCCTCTCCGTGTGCCCGACCGTCTTTGGCGAGAGGCACAGGCCCGAGCAGCGGGGCTCCGTGACGCACATCGCGGCCTCCGACCTCTCTCTGGGTCACGTGACCCGAGCCCTGTGCCACGGCGTAGTCCAGAACCTGCACTCCATGATGTCTTCCCAGCGCCTGGGGGAGGCAGGGGCGAAGCGGATCCTGGCCAGTGGCAGCGCCCTCTCCAGGAACGAAGTGTTGAGGCAGGAAGTGGAGAGGACGTACCCCTTCCCAGTGGTTTACGGGAAAGACATGGACGCGGCAGTAGGGGCCGCCTTGGTGATGCTGCGCCGGAAGTGAGGTCGGAACCCGGGGTGGCAGAAGCCCCGCCCTCTGGCTGGGACGTGGGTGTGCCACACGCAGATGCCCAGGGAGCCCAAGGGGGAAGAACAAGGGGGACCCTCACTGTTTGCAAGAAGGCGTGGCCAGGGTTCAGAGCCCCCCTCCCATGCAGTTAATGAGGGCTGTGTGCAGATGGGCTGCCAGGTAGTGCCACAGACAACCCCTGGCGGCGGAGGACAGTGCGCAAGCACCAGCTGTCCACGGTTGGCATTTGGGCCTTCAGCCTGTGGCCTGAATGGAACCAATGGGCCTGGTAGGTGCTGGACCCCTGAACTCTGTCCTTCCCCCAAAGTAATAGGGGGGAACCCCCCCTTGGACAGGTCAAGGAGCAAATTGGCCGTGGTGGCCAGGGGAAGCGTTCCACTCCCACGAATCATTTGCCAGTCCTCGTTTTCGTGCTCGTAATAAAAAAGGCACCAAAGATTTCTCCCTGCTGTCCATCCCTGACAGTCGCCAGCCGTCCACCGCTGCTTCCTTTTGAGTCCCTTCAAGCCAGTTTGGTGTTGTGGTTAGGAGCCTGGGTTGTACCTGGGAGAACCGGGTTTGAGTCCCCACTCCTCCTCCACATGCAGCTGCTGGAGTGACCTTGGATCAATTCCAAGTTCTGGCACAGCTGTTCTTGAAAAAAGAGCCGTTTCTGTCAGAGCTCTCTCAGCCCCACCGACCTCACGGGGTGTCTGTTGTGGGGAGGGGAAGGGGAAGGAGATTGTAAGCCGCTCTGAATGACTCCTTCGGGTAGTGAAGGGCGGGGTATAAATCCAATATCTTATTATTATTATTCTCCCTGCCTTGGCAGTGCTCGGATGCTGTCGCTGGCTTTGCTGTCCTTGCACTTGCCCTGAACATCACTTTCAGTCCCTCCGGTGCAATGTTTCAGTGTTTGTGTGTGTAAAGTGCCGTCAAGTCGCAACCGACTCGTGGCAGCCCCTTATGTGGCTCTCAGGGCAAGAGATGTTCAGAGGTGGCCTGCCTCTTTGTCGTGACCCTGGACTTCTTCGGTGGTCTCCCATCCAAGTACTCATCAAGGCTGGTCCTGCTTAGCTGTCGAAGTCTGACAAGATTGGGCTAGCCTCCACCATCTAGGTCAGGCATTGTAATAAGCCAGGTCAGAGTTTCAGTCGGGTAATAAAGGAGGGAGAGAGTGACATCCGGGCCCTGCGATGAGTGCGTTGAGTGGAAGAAGAGTGGGGCATCGTGTAATAGCAAGCTACTCAGTGAAAGTGAGAGTTGGGTTTGATCTGGAGGACTCGGGTTCAAGGGTCGCTTGCCTCTTTGGCAGATGCAAGGAATAAGAACGAAAGAGAAGCCATGCTGGATCAGGCCAGTGGCCCACCCAGTCCAACCCTCTGTGTCACGCAGTGGCCCAAACCCAGCTGCCCTCAGGAGGTCCACCAGTGGGGACGGAACTCCAGAAGCCCTTCCACTGTTGCCCACCAAGCACTAAGATTTTAGAGCCTCACTGCCCCAGACATAGTGTTCCATATACGTTATGGCTAATAGCCACGGATGGACCTCTGCCCCGTATGTTTTTGTACCTTCATGCCCCATGGCCTCCCATACCAGCCCTTGATTTCTCTGTTTTGGGGGGCATGTGCATAGCTCAGGAAGGGGTGTGGGTGGCTGCGCTCGGCAGGGGCTGCTCATCTCCTGGTGCAACAGTAGAAGCTGAGCAAATACTCACTTGTCACTCCTATGCTGTGTCCAGCTTCGTTCCATGGCCTCTCCCGGCTGTGTATTGCCTGCCCTGTCTTGTATGTCTCTTCTTGAGACGGAGAGAGGGAAGACTAAGGCCAGGGCCTGAACTGAGGGGGAATGGAAAGATGGAAACAGCGACACAGAGGAGTCCAGGGCAGCTCAGAAAGGCCCTCAGAGGACCTTTCTCTTTTTGGATGTGAGAACCTGAAGGAGTTTATTACATAGTGACCCTGAACACGTCTCCTGGTGCCAAAACTTTTTTATTATCTGTTTTATTTAAAATATCTCTGTGCTGTCTTGGCATCCAAAGAAGCTCCCCAAGGTGGCGGACATTAAAACACTACGACATTAAAAACATTTGGAGTAAATTATACAGAAATATACCATCTATACCAACGTATCACCAAAAAGTTGGGAAGAGGCCAATAACAGTTATTGGGGGGGTGCCAGACAGAACAAGAGTCTTTTACTAAAGCCATGTCTCGAGCTTTTTAAAATGACTCGACTAAGCTCATGCATTTTGCATCAATCACGTTGTTGCATGAGGTAAACCCACTTGCTCAAAGGAAAACCGTGTGCCGCCTTTCTAAGCATGTGGCTTGCTATAGGTACCATCTTCCGCCTGGGGGTTGCAATACACTTTTGTAACAGTGTGAGCACTTCTCAAGCAGTGTGTCCGTCTGTGTACATCTTCGCAACGGGACTGTTGCTGCCACAGGTTTTATCAAACTTCATAGGTCTTAGCAACCCTTGTTTCCCCGCTGGCCTGTGTGCCTGGTGTTTTGTTTGCTGGCCACTATGTATGAAGCAGTGTGTTCCTCACATCAGCTGCCGCCGCCTGCCGTCTCTCCTCCTTGCAGTTCTTAGCACTGATGCTGCCAGAAACCGTGCCTTCTCAATTGTAGCCAATGCTCACTCTAAGCTGTGGAGTCTTGTGAGCAAAAATCCTACTTTGTGAGCTACTGGCATTAAACTGTGAGCGAGCGGTTTGGCTACTGCATAAATGAGTTTGCTCTGGAGCCATCCTTCCTGTAAAGGTAAAGGTTTCCCTTGCTCGAAAGCCAGTCGAATCCGACTCTCAGGTTGCGGTGCTCATCTCCGTTTCAAAGCCGAAGAGCTAGCGCTGTTTGAAGACGTTTCCGTGGTCATGTGGCCGGCATGACTAAGCACCAAGGTGCACGGAACACTGTTACCTTCCTACTGAAGTGGTACCTATTTATCTACTTGCTTTCGAAGTGCTTGGTTGGCAGGAGCTGGAACTAGAGACGGGAGCTCACTCCGTCATGCAGCACCCGGGTCTCGAACTGCTGAACTTCCGACCTTCCACATCCTGCAGTTCAGCGTCTTAACCACTTGAGCAACCGCAGCTCCCAAACATCCTTCCTGAGCTAAGACCAAAATGTGTGAGCCGGAAGCTAAAAAACTGTGAGCTAGCTCCCACTAACTCAGCTTAGAGGGAACACTGGTTGTAGCACCAACTTTACAGTCTGGTTTGTCAGAGGAGGTAAGGATTGGAGGGCCTCTTCGCAATCGGTTTTCTGCAGGAAGCACAAAGCTGCTTTATAATCTGAGACCTTTTCGGTGTTTTGAAATGGAAAACCAGAGAGCTTTCTCTGCTCTGAGTCTGGTCACTTGCCTTGTATGTGATGACGTAGCTTGGATTTGTATAACTGGTTTTAGGGGGGCATTTCAGTGGTCTTGCTGTGAGCCACCTTGACCCTGCTTGGGGAAAGGCAGGGCATAAATATTTTTGAGAGTAAACGGAATTAAATATGCCAGCATGATCAGATATGCACCCAGGGCAATTAGTCCTCCCAGCAATCAGGTTCACATTGTGTGGCTGCATCACCCTGTCATTCGGTGGCTTTTTATTGGCTTTCGACAGGCCCACTGTTTTTTTAGGCGCTGCTCTGCTGGATCGGGTCCTGCTTGCTTCAGTCCACTCCCACATTCTGGAAATGACCGGCAAAGGAAAAGTGGGAGGAGCACCCTGACCCACACCAAAGGACCTGAGACTCTGAGAGTGAAGGGCGGGGTACAAATCCAATCTCTGCTCTTCTGTCTTCTCAATGAGGACCCATGCTTCTTTCCTCCATTTTACCCTCACAATAACAACCCTCATGAGGTCGGTTAGGCCAAGTGGGTGCCGCCCAGTGAGCTTCCATGACAAGTGGGGATCAGAACCCGGGTCTGCCAGATCCTGCTCTCCCACGGACCACGGCACCATGTGATCTTGAATGCAGCAGGGGAAAAGTGGCATTTGAGGTCACCCCCTACTTTACTAAAAAAGTACCAAACTCCTTCTGGGTATGCTCATCACAGTCGCATGCCTTCAGCTGGTATAGTAGAAGAAGAAGAAGAAGAGATTGGATTTATACCCCGCCCTTCACTACCCAAAGGAGTCTCAGAGCGGCTTACAAACTCCTTTCCCTTTCCCTCCCCACAACAGACACCCTGTGAGGCAGGTGGGGCTGAGAGAGCTCTTGACAGAAACTGCTCTTTTTCAAGAACAGCTCTTGTCAGAACTATGGCTTGCCCAAGGTCATCCAGCCAGGTGCAAGTGGAGGAGTGGGGAATCAAACCCGGTTCTCCCAGATTAGAGTCCATGCACTTAACCACTACACCAAACTGGATTGTTGCCAGCTCTGGGGGGGAAATATGTGGAGATTTGGGGGGTGGGTCCTCTGGACAGTGGGGTGTGCGAAGGGGAGGGACCTCAGCAGGGTTCAGTGCCACAGAGTCCACCTTCCAAAGCAGCCATTTTCTCCTGGGAAACTTATCTCTATCGTCTGGAGGTCAATTGTAATAGTGGGGGATCTCCAGGCCGCACCTGGAGGCTGGTAACCCTAGCTAGTAGGCACAAACTTCTGTTGCCAGTCTTGTGGCTGCACAGAGAGCAAACCCTCCCCTTTCTTTGCAAAGGGAAACCAAACAGTATCTCATCCCCAGAGCTAAGATGTCATCCTCCCGCCACCCCACGGTAGCCATTTTGTGCTAGTGGCCCCTCTATGGCAGCCATTTTATGATGGCCCCACGATCTTTTTCAAATGTTCCCACAGGCTCAGCAAGACTGGGGGACACCCTGATTTTAACCGTACTTTCTGTGTATATCTCTCAGAACGTTTTATATTTCTGATGCGTTTCTCAAAGGGCAGAGCATGTGATATGCCTAAGTCTACATTTGACTTTATGATGCACTTTGAGAGAAATAAATGTGTCACTGCAGAAGTTTCTGGCACCGAGGTTACCGGAGATATTTTCAGTAGGTTAGTTCAGAGGAGTGGGCTTTGTTAAGAAGAGAATCCTGGAAAAGGGACTTGAGAAATCTTCTGGAGCTTGACAGAGTGACTTAAAATGAAGGAGGGATCTGTTATTCTCCCCGAAGTCTTTGTACCAAATGAGATGAAGAGTTTCAAGAAGATGCTACTCTGAAAAGAGCCCTGATTTTAAGGCTGGAGGGGCACCGGAATGGCCTTGGGAAGTTGTTGGTAACTTTAAAGCTCCCTCTAAGCTGTGGAGTCTTGTGAGCAAAAATTCTACTTTGCGAGCTCCTGGCATTAAAGTTGTGAGCGAGCGATTTGGCTACTGCATAAGTTCGTTTGCTCTGGAGCCATTCTTCCTGAGCGAAGACAAAAATGTGTGAGCCGGAGGCTAAAGAACTGTGAGCTAGCTCACACTAACTCAGCTTAGAGGGAACACTGTCACTGTAGACTTTTAGGGTTGCCACATCCCCACTGGCCATCTGCAGAGGATGGAGGGGATGGTTGCCAGATCCAGGCTGGGAAACTCCTGGAGATTTGGGGGCAGAGCCTGGGGAGGACAGGGACTTCAGTGGGGTACAGTGCCGTAGAGGCCACCCTCCAAAGCATCGATTTTTCTCCTGGGGAACCGATCTCTGGAGTCTGGAGATGAGCTGTAATTCCAGGGGGATTGCCTGGTCCCACCTGGAGGCTGGCATCCCTACTTTGGGAGCAGTTCTTCCTGTTTCCAGTCCAGTTGTTATCACTGGTGAGTCCAATCAGTCAGGAAGCCAGGCTACTGGCTGGACATTACTTGGCACAGGAGCTGCCCAGCATCTGGATGCTGGGAGGGCCTCAAGAAAATGGAGCAAACCAGCAGTGGCACTGTCCAGCAGAGTACTCAGACAAGAACTGAGCTAGGGGGACAAGCAAAGGTCACACTGCAACTGAGTTGTCACCACACCCTTTTGTTGACTTGAGCGGGGACCTGATTCTGGGGAGGTTCAGTTGCTGCTTGGGCCCACATACCTGCAGGATGGTTCCTCCTGCCACGCTCTATTGCGGCAGCCTCGCTCAACTGAGCAAAGTCTTCTGAAGTTGCCACCCTGTGAATATGTGTGGCCCACACCCGGAAATTCTGTGTTGTGGCTTCTACTTTGTGGCATGGCCTGCCTGGAGAGGTCAGGAAGGATCCCACACCTCTGCCACTCTGCAGACTGTGAAAAAGAGAAACATTCAGGAGGCCTTTTTTATTAAAGGAACAGGGCCAGGGGTCATTTCCTGCCGGTGCGCCCCGGAGCGGCGCTCCAGCAGTAAGGAGCCCAGGCCCCATCCCCCGCCCACAGAGAGACTCAAGGAAGGGGGGGATTTAAATGCCCTGGGTTCCCTGCCCGATCTTCTCCAGGTGCCCTGCAGCCGCGGAGCACCTGGAGAAGATCGGGAAGGGGAACCCAGGTATGTGTGCCTCCCTGTCCTTCCCGTCTCCGATACTGGGACCTTGTCTCGCTGTTACTATTATCTTTGAATGTAATTGTTCCTCGCTGTTATTATAATCTTTGAATGTTAGGTTCCCTATTTTATAGGGTGTCTCAGCTATTGGTTAGTTTGATTTTGCTTAATTACATCCTGTTTGGTCATTTGGCAATTGTGCTTTTGTAAAACTTGTGAGTTCATTTGTACTGACTTTGTATTTGATTACAGTGTTGTACTGTTTTCAATAGAGTATTATTTGTGAATTCTTATTGGTGGAACTTTTGTAGTCTTACTACATAGGATTTGGGAACCTTTGAGGTGCAGCCCTCTTTCGGAGTTTAGTGTTTTTGGTTACAGCAGCTGTCTCACTCCATTGTCCTTTGTTGTTTTTGGACTCCTGGAGAAAATGGCTGCTTTGGAGGATGGATTCTATGGCATTTATCCTGCTGAGGTTCTACCCTTCCCCAAACCCCACCCTCCCCGGGTTCCACCCCCAAAAGCTCCGGGTATTTGCCAACCCAGAGCTGGTAACCCTAATACTGGGGAGCATTTTAGTTAGTCATGAACAAATATCCTGGGCCAACTTGAAGATCTTTCCATTATGATCTCATTGAGAAGCTTCACATTTTGTTGCTGAGTTTGTTTCATTTTCTTTTCATTGGATTTTTTAATTAGTCCTTGGAGGGAGTCTTTGGAAGCATGGTTAATTGCAGAATGACATTATAGAAAGATGTCTGGCTTCGAGAAGAGTTTGGGCGCCATGTTGTCCTGAATGCAGCCAGGAGGCACGGAGAGCTGGAGATGAGTGCAGTGGCCTGTTTTCTTCTGCTCCTTCTGGAATGCCCAAGCAAGGTCTGAAGATTCACCAGGAAGGAATTGTAGATTTTAAGGGCAGTCCAGTGAAGTCCCAAAGGTTTTTTTTATTTTTATTTTTATTTTGAAATGCCAAAGCCAAGAGCAATGCATTAGGGAGATGTCTAAAAGCACCTCAGTTTTCAGACACTTCTTGTGTTTTTGTCCTACCCTTTTGCTTTGCTAGCTTTCCTCCTGCACTATTTGCATATTATGTGCCATCTTGGCACAATTGGTGAAGAAACAGGTGTCAATCTTTGATAGACATTTCTGTGGAACTTTCTTACCGACAGGGTAAGAAGACAGCTGCTCTTTGGTCTCGACTGGGAAGAATGCAGGGCAGCAACTAGAAATTTCTAACAAATGTTGGGCTAATAAATTGGGTAACATCCCTCAAACACCTCTTTCCTAACGCATCCCCAAGACACAATTCAGTCTCCTTTTATAAAGCTCAAGTCCTACTCTCTCAGGGCATAACTTCACGAAACATCCAACGTGTTGGGGTCATAGGTACACTACTGGACTCACAGTCAGATGCACATTGGGGGAACTCGCCTTAAAAAGGGCTTATTGGCTCGACTGCAAGGGAACCCTGTGAGGGGGGAGAAGGGGCTTCCAGTTTCCCTCTTACTCCACTTCCTCCAGTGGAAAGGCGGGGTGTGTGTGTCAGGTCGCCCATCAATCAACAAGTCGCTTCTCTGTTTAGAAGGAACTTTTATTGAAAGGATAAATCACTAACAAAGTCTCTGATTAGAATGACATGGAGGGAACCATACAGGGAATATGAAAGGAATTCAAACAGTCTCTACACCAATGGGTCATATTCCCGCCAGGGAGAAAGAAGCGCCAAATTGCTGGGAATCAGAACGGTTCCTGTAATCCAAAACATCCCTGTTCCCAAGCTGTGAATATAAGCTAAACCCAAGCAAACTACAGCAATCAGTCTTATCTCTCCACCTGTCCTTGACTTTGTTTTGCGTTACACTAACAAGCTGCTGTCTGTGAGCATGCGCTTGGATTGCTATGCAACTACTATAAACATCTGAATCTATTACAGAAAGCAAAGCAAGGTTAAAGAAAACATACAGGTCAAGCAGATATATCCCTGATGCCCATATGACAGCTTGCTGACGGGGGGGGGGCATTTTTGTCTCATTTCTCTAGCTTTATGGGCCTTCGGAAGTACATACGGAGCTAGGAAAAGGGGTGAATAGCCCTTTCCGCTGGCAAAAGTGGAGCAGGAGGGAAACCGGAAGCTTCTTTTTTCTTCTCACAATGTCTCCTTGCAGCACCGAGTGAATGAGTGCTTTTTAAGGTGAGCTCTCCTGATGTATGTATGACTGCACGTTCCTGTGACCCAACACATGTTGGGCGTATCATGTAGTTATGTCCTCAGATCAGAGGATGGGGCTGGTTCCTAGGCTCCATCATACTTTTCCACAGTGTTTTCTCCAGCGTAAGTGAACATTACTACTCTTCTGGGGACCACTGGAAATGTTGCTGTTGGGCGTGGGGAATAACTCGCCCACCTCATCCAAAGTGATCTGGCTCATTGGGGATTTGAACCCAGATCTGTCCAATTCTAGTCCAGCACGCTAACCACTTTACCACATGTGAGGTCTGTCAGTAGCTTGTAGCCACGGTAGCTGAGGGGGACCTCCACGTTCAGAGGCACTAAACCTCCGAATCCCAGAGCCAGGAGGCAACATCAGGGGAAGGGCTCGACCTCTCTGCCCTGTTGTGGGCCCTCCAGAGGAACTGGTTGGCCACTGTGTGAGGCAGGGTGCTGGACTGGATGGACCACTGGTCTGATCCAGCAGGGCTCTGCTTAGGTTCCTGTCAGGGGAAGGCCTCGGCCTTTATGCCCTGTTGGCCCTCCAGAGGAACTGGTTGGCCACTGTGTGAGGCAGGGTGCTGGACTGGATGGACCACTGGTCTGATCCAGCAGGGATCTTCTTGTGTTCTTATGTAAATGCCCAATGCACCCCCACCCCCCGGCCACATTCCTCTCTCCAGGAATGGCTGCAATTGGTATACAAGTTGTCTGTAGCCATGTTGATCTAAAAGTAAAGCCAAGAGCACCATACGTTTATTGGGACCAACGCACTGACACACAACAGTGTGCAAGCTGTCATTGGCCCAGGTGTTACAAAATAAAGAGAGGTAAAAGGAAATGTATTTAAGTCATGCCGGTATGCCAACATATGGCAGATTTGCTGACAACCAAAATGAATTCTGTTTCAGGACAGCAAAAATCCCCCCAGTTGACTAATAATCTCCTGTCTTCCCCTCCCCCTTTCTCATTTTGTAACATCTGGCCAGGGAACACGAAAGCTTGCACGCTGGTAAGTGTCATTGGGTTGGTCCTATTAACAGGGTTCATTTCGTAGAAAAAGAGGTGCAGGAGCTCATTAGCATAGCTCATTAGCATAACTTATTTGCATATGCCACACCCCCTGACATCACTGGAAGTGTGTCAGAAGGCAACACCCACTGCTCAGGCTCCACTGGACTGTTTTGTATTGCTAGCTATTGGGGGGGGGGACGTGCAGATCTGTCCTTGCAGAGGAGGGAGAGCTTGTACCTGAATAAAACTTGGCCTTAAAGGTGCCACTGGACTGTTTTGGGCCGGGGGGCCGGGGGGAGCTCTGCAGCTTACCTGGCTGCTTCTTGCTCTGACTGAGGGCTGCTGGGAGCAGGGGGTGGGGCTTGTTGCATGTGCCCGCCCCCTGGGCTCTTTACTACCGGAGCTCCGCTCCTGTGCGCTCCTGCAGGAAATGACCCCTGCCTATTAAAGGTATTACCCGGATTGCAGTCTTGCCTTTTTACAACTGGCTTACCATCCCAATCTGCTAACAGGCTCTCCTGATTGGCCCAGGCTTTCATTAGCTGAAGAGCGGAAGTGGCTTAGAGAAGATATACTAGGTGAAGACAGTGTGTGAGTGTGTGTGTGTGTTGGAACCAGCCACGAACAGGGATTTCCCTGTGAACATCAGATGCTGGAGATGTACCAGAGGACTGACTCCATGCTCGCTCTCTGAGCATCCCAACCACTGATGGAGACCAGATGCTGGACTAGGAGGACCGTTTGGTCTGAGCCAGCAGAGCACTTCTTAGGAGTGGGACAACTGCTCTGATAAAATAGAGTTATTACCGTTCCTTTGGGCGCTTTCACACACACTAAATAACACACTTTCAATGCACTTTGCAACTGGATTTTACTGTGTGAAATGGCAAAATCCATGTGCAAACGGTTGCTGAAATGGACTGAAACGGCATTATTTGCTGGCATGGGGAGCGGTGGCGCAGGCAGTAAATGCCTGGCATAATAACAAAAAGAACAGCTATGGTGGCTGTTCGAGACCCACCGCGGCCGGAGTGAGCTCCCGGCCCTAGTCCCAGCTCCCCCCACCCAGCGGTTCGAAAGCAAAATAACAGCAAGCGAGTAGATAAATAGGTACCTGCCCTAGGTGGCAGGGGGCACCCCCCTCCGTTGTGAGGCTTGGTGGGGGCATTGGCAGCGGCGGAGCGATGGGTGGCGGCGAGCGGCGGCGGCGATGAGTGAAGTGGCGAGCAGTGATGGCAAGGAGGCGCAACACCAGCGGTGGATCGGATGACGGCGGAGGCGGAGCCAGAAGGCGCAGGAACGTAGAAGCACAGGCGCGGCGGAGCCTAAAAGGACATAGCCGGAGCCGGGCTGATGCGAACCATGCGCCAGACGGGCCCGCCGGAAAACAACAGCCGACCCCGAAGGCCACCGGAAGAGGAAGAGCCGAGCTGAAGCCGGGCCGAGCCGAAGCCAAAAAAAAAAAGCCGAAGAACAGCGAGTCCCACCATTGGATGCCGGTAGGGCAGTCCCCACCCCTGACGATGTGGCCATAGATAGGGATAAATGAAACTGTGTAAACCGCTCAGAGACCCCTCGGGGTTCGAGCGGGATACAAGTCGAAAGCATAAATAAATAAATAAATTTAGCATGTGTAAACGCTTTTGTTAGCCCAGTGGGCCAGAATGGTCAATTGACTTCTTATCAGTGAGGGCTTAATGGCTAGGAGCTGGTCTCCAAATAACTGGACAGCTCACTTGGCTGAAGACCATTAGAGTTTGGGAAAGATCACTGCCCCCCCCCAGCCAAGAAGAGGAGGGTGTGTGTGAGAGAGAGAGAGAGAGAAAGAGATAGCAATTTCCAGAGCAACGAGAGGAGGAGAAAGAGCAGAGAGTTAGCTGAACAGCAACGGGGGGGGGGATCTGATGTGGAGTACTCAGCCCCACCTGCCTCCCAAGGTACCTGTTGTGGGGAGAGGAAGGGAAGTCGACTGTAATCTGCTTTGAGACTCCTTAAGGTTGGCAGGAGCTGGAACTAGAGATGGGAGCTCACTCCATCATGCGGCACCCAGGTCTCGAACTGCTGAACTACTGACCTTCCACAGCCTGCAGTTCAGCGTCTTAACCACTTGAGCCACTGCAGTTCCAAGGTAGAGAAAAGCGGGGTATAAAAACACTACTCTTCCTCTTCTTCTTCTTCAGTGGGAACTTATGCTGTCCTCTCCTCCATTTTAACCTCACAACTATCTTGTGAGGTGGGTTAGACTGACAGTATATGACTTGCCCTTCCTGCCAACCTAGCAGTTTGAAAGCAAGAAATTGCAAGTAGATAAATAGGTACCACTTCGGTGGGAAGGTAACAGCATTCCATGCACCTTGGCGTTTAGTCATGCCGGCCACATGACCACGGAAATGTCTTCAGACAGCGCTGGCTCTTCGGCTTTGAAACGGAGATGAGCACCGCCCCCTAGAGTCGGATTCGACTGGCAAGGGAAACCTTTACCTTTTATATGTCTCGCCCAACTTGTTGCTGGATGAGCTGGTGTCAGAATGAATTTCATTCTTACTTAAAACTGCCTACTTAGCTAGAGGAAAATCCTTGAAGTGAGTTTTTTCTCCCCCAGACAAATCTCAGAGAAAAGGGGGGGGGCGGATTTCATTGGAAGTACCATTTAAGAGAATCCCCTTACCGGTACCCAGCAAGCTTCCATGGCAGACTGGGGGTCTCCCAGATCCTATTCTGATACTCTAACCACCACACCGACTTTCATTTCTTTTTTTTTTTTTTAATAAAATTTTTTATTTCATAAAACAACCCAACACCAACACCACCCTAGTGCAAATTCCAGGCATTTGAGACATCAAAAAGAATTCCATACATTGTTATATCCCAATCAAACTCTGTACAACTCTAATACTCTAATATCCTTCCATAATAATCTTATACTCAAATTAACCTCTCAAGTTCCTATTAACTGACTAATCACCCCAAATTTTTTAAACTTTCCCATATACCCCGCCATCCTTCTAAACCAGACCTCCTCTTGGTCTTTAACCTTTAACCCATTCATTCTACGTATCTTCATTGTAAGATACTCTAAAATTATTATATTATTCATTTTTTCCCTCCAATGATTAATCGTCAGTTCCTGAGCATCCTTCCAATTCTTTGCAATCACTTGTCTTGCTGCTACTAACATCAAATTTATCCATTTACCTTCTTCTTTCACCCTTAACCCGATACCATCCAAACTAATAAGTGCCATTGCTTTAGATATTCCAACCCTCCTTCCCACAATCCCCAACATTTCCATACTAATCTGATCCCAAAATTTCTTTACCAAAGGACAATCCCACCACATATGACTGAACGTTCCCACTTCTCCACATTTCCTCCAACAATTTTTACTCCCCAATTTCGAAATATAGCTCAGCCTAACCGGTGTATAATACCATTTCTGTATCATCTTCAAACCCTGCTCCTGTATTACCCTAGACGTTGCAACGAAAGGAGGTAACCTAAAAATCATATCCCACTCTTCATCCAAAATTTTACATTGAAGATCTGTTTCCCAATATTCCTTCAAAACTTCTCTCGGTGATTTCCCTATGACTAATAATACCTTATACAATTTTGACACTATTTTTGCCTTATCTTTCCCATATTCTCTCACCAATTTTTCAAACGGAGTAGTAATTCTCTTCCCCATCTGATTAATTTCTTCTTCCTTCAGCAATGAGGAAATCTGACTTTTTTGCAACCAATTCATCTTATTCAACACAATATTCTCTTCTTCCATCATCCCGTCTGTTCCCCATATCTTTTTTAACTCCTTAATACTAATTTCTTTTAATGCATCTCCTATTTCCTTTGACATTGATCCCCTCAATGGGGTAAATTTATCATAATACCACATTTTTGTAAGAGGTGATATCCCCGGAGTAAGCTCTTTTTTCCACTTCTCCCACACCATATAAGGCCCCAGAAATGTCGATAATTCATTACCTATCTTCCTCTTCCTATTCTTCCTATCAAACAAACTTTCCTTTCCTCCTACCACCTCTAAATTTTCCCGCTCTATCCAACCAAGATCCTCTCCTAACTCTCCCTCCAACCAAATCATTAAATGCCTTAGTTGATATGCATCATAATAAATACTAATATTGGGAATCCCCCATCCCCCATCTTTTATTCCATAATACCTATACCTACCAGCTGTCCTTGGTTTCTTAGATGCAAACACAAATCTATCTATAGCTCCTTGCCACCTCTTCAATATATATACTGGTATATGCCAAGGTAATACATAAAAAAGGTAAGTCAGCCTAGGAACTAAAAACATTTTAACCATCGCAATTCTTGTACTAATCGAATCTTTCCACTTCCCCCATTCTCTCATTTTGGCTTGTATTCCACTCCAAATTCTTTTGTAATTATACTCAAATGTTTTTTTCCCATTTCTAGGAATATTTACCCCTAAATACTTCACCATTTTATTTGCTAGGGGGATACCCAAAGTTTTAGAAGCCAATAATTGTATATTCGGTTTGACATTAAAACACATCATTGAACCGACTTTCATTTCTATAACGTCCGCACTCCCAAAGTGTTCAGACCCCAGGAAGCAATGGCCCTGGAACTTTCTGCCACAGGGCGCATGGCTCTTTTTGTAGCAGGAACTCCTTTGCATATTAGGCCACCCCCCCCCTTATGTAGCCAATCCTCCAAGAGCTTACAGAGCTCTTCTTACAGGGGCTACTGTAAGCTCTTGGAGGATTGGCTACATTAGGGGTGTGTCACTTAATATGCAAATGAGCACCTGCTACAAAAAGAGCCTGGACAGGGGTACATGTGGGAGTGCCTACCAGCAGCATCTGGATAGCTCCCTCCAAGTTATCCTTACCCAGAATTAGAAAACAAAAATGTGTCTTTTGACACGGTGTCCACATTAATGGTGCCGGCCAAAGAATCTCGACAACAGATTACAAGAGGATTTATCTAAAAGTTGCCGTTTGCTTGTCAAGCCAGACCTGTGCTCCAGGGAAAGAGCCGGATCTGAATGTGTTTCCAAAGAGAGGAAATTTGATAAAAAGCGTCTTCTGCTAAATTGGAGCAAAACAATCTCAAATCCAAAACATGTGAATATTTTTTTTAAAAAAAAACAAAAAGCTTTGCTAGGCTCCTGGGACGAGCGATCGCTTCTGCTTTTCCAGGTCTTCTTCATTATTGTGTTAGCAGTGTTTCTGTTCTTCGAAATTATCCCCGCCTGTCTCTCAAAACCGCCACTGTGGGGACCAATCTGTGAGCAAGCGAAATGGATTTTTTTTCCCTTCCCCTCCAGCCAACGCCTAAGAAGGGGAAGATTGGGAAAGTGTAAAAGACTTGACATTGCTGTGGTTCAGGAAAGAGTTGCCGATACAAGGAATTGCGAGCAGACGACAACCTCTTGTGAGATTGTAAGTCCTGCATTTTAACTTTTACTTGGCCTAAGGGATGCCAGCCTCCAGGTGGGACCTGGGGATCCTCTGGAATTACAGCTCATTTTTAAACTACAGAGATCAGTTCCCCCGGAGAAAATGGATGCTTTGGAGGGTGGACTCTGTGGTACTGTACCCCACTGAGGTCCCTGGCCTCCCCAGGTGCCATCCCCAAATCTCCAGGGAGTTTCCAGCGTAGATCTGGCAACCCTCTGTCCCCCGGGGGGACCTGGGAACTCTACTTGGCCTGCATGGATCGTAGGGTTCACTTTGGATTTGGGCATCCTTTGGCAGTAGTTACAGGTGTTCAGGTGGGAGGGAATATTTAATCTTGAATTTTTGACACATTTGACCAGGGCAACCCAAACCAAGAAAAGGTTGGCGCATCTTCCAGGCAAAATGTAGGCAAAATCTATTGGAGACTTTGTGGTGCTGGAGGGGAAAAGATGAGCAAGGGGAGATGCAGTGGAGGGTTGTTGTTTTTTTTAAATGATCCTTGGTAATATCAATCTTCCTTCTAAGCTGAGTTAGTGTGAGCTAGCTCACAGTTCTTTAGCCTCCGGCTCGCACGTTTTCGCCTTAGCTCAGGAAGGATGGCTCCAGAGCAAACTAATTC
The DNA here is from genome assembly GCF_001447785.1 of Gekko japonicus. Taxonomy (NCBI): domain Eukaryota; kingdom Metazoa; phylum Chordata; class Lepidosauria; order Squamata; family Gekkonidae; genus Gekko; species Gekko japonicus. Next base: position 250,506 of record NW_015163123.1, read on the forward strand.
ATGCAGCAGCCAAACTGCTCGCTCACAACTTTAATGCCAGTAGCTCACAAAGTAGAATTTTTGCTCACAGGACTCCACAGCTCAGAGGGAGCATTGTTTGGTATGGAGAAAGGGGGGAGAGAGAACTGTGCTATTAGGACCTTGGGTCACCCAATCAAGTTGATAGTCGGTAGATTCAGGATGGACAGAAGTACAGTACACAAGGCACATTTCAGTTGTGGAACACACCGCCACAGGGAATCGTGATGGCTCCTCGCCTCGTTGGTTTCAAAGGTCGATGGAACCAATTAATGGAGGAGAGGTTTTTCAATAGCTACTAGTTGTGACAGCTAAATTAAAACCTCTCTGTTTAGGGAACAGCATACCTCTGAACACCCGTTGCAGCAAAAGGGTACGCTCTGGCCAGTGTGCCTAGGGTTGCCAACTCTGGGTTCGGAAATACCTGGAGATTTGGGGAGTGGAGCCGAGGGAGGGTGGGCTTGGGGGAGGGGAGGCAGCTCAGGAGGGTGTCGTGCCAATACAGCCTACCCTCCAGAGCAGCCATTTTCTCCAGGAGAAGCTGAATAACTCTTTTCAATAAAGAAATAATAAATACGCCATCTATGTAGTCTGGAGACCAGCTGTAATTCCGGGGGATCCCCCGCCCCCCCCCGCCCCCGGAGGCTGGCAACCCTCCGTGTGCCACCGCTCCTGGGCTTTGCTAGGGCAATGGGTTGGCCACCAAGGAAGATGGCATGCCAGACTAGATGGATAGATAGACCTTTGCTGTGGTTCAGCTGGGCTCTTACATTCTTCGCAGAGAAGCAGGACTTCAGTGTACCTCCCTAGGGTTGCCAGTTTACAGGTGGGGCCTGGAGATCTCCCAGAGTTATAGCTGATCTCCAAACAATAGGGACCCTGCGGAGGTCTCTCCTCTTCCTGGGCTTCCTCCAGAAATCTCCCAACCTGGCCCCAGGACCTCCGACTTCCAACCCCTTTCGGAGAAACTGTAAAAGGCTGCCCTCAGCTCTTGCTGGTGCCAATAAACACAATATAATGATCAGCACAATGCTGTTGTTTTACCTTGCAAAATGGTTGCTCAGGTATCATGATCACTTTAATTTACCTCCGATTTCTTTGAAGCTGAGCTCACACTACCTAAGAAGATGGGGCTTCCCCCCCTGGATAATTTAAGCTTGACTAGGGCAGGCGTGCCAGAGGCAGGTGGGGATGGCAGAGCAGAGGGCACCGGCTTTCCTGACTCCTGCTCTTATCAGATATGCCCCTCATCTAAATACAAGCTCCCGTGCTCCAAATGCCAAGTGGCAATGGCACGGGTTTAAAAAGCTTCATGTCCAAAATGTTCTCAGGTGGGGTGAATCAGCGCTGGCAGGGAGTGTCCCCAATGGCCTTAAAAAAGGTAAAGTTAAAGGTTCCCTTGCTCGAAAGCCAGTCGAATCCGACTCTAGGGTTGCGGTGCTCATCTCCGTTTCAAAGCCGAAGAGCCAGCGCTGTCCGAAGACGTTTCCGTGGTCATGTGGCCGGCATGACTAAACACCAAGGCGCACGGAACGCTGTTCCCTTCCCACCAAAGTGGTACCTATTTATCTACTTGCAGTTTCTTGCTTTCGAACTGCTAGGTTGGCAGGAGCTGGAACTAGAGATGGGAGCTCACTCCATCATGCGGCACCCGGGTCTCGAACTGCTGAACTACTGCCCTTCCACAGCCTACTGTTCAGCGTCTTAACCACTTGAGCTACCTATAATCTTATAGCAGCTCCTGTTTCTAAACTGAGGGTCCTACCTGAGGGACCGCCTTTCCCCACATGTTCCCCAGAGAGCACTGCGATCAGGGGCACAAAACCGTTTGGCCCTCCCTGGCCTGAAGGGCGCCAAGCTGATATCAACCGGGACCAGGGCGTTTTCTGTGGCAGCTCTGACTTGCTGGAATGAGCTCCTGGGTGAGGTCAGGGCCCTGCGGGACCTTTCACAAACGGAGCTCTTCCGGCAGGCATCTCGATAGGAGCTGCACCTTACCAGCCACGCCCTGTGCCGATTTCATTCCCAGCCTAAGCCACCTAGAGCGGATGCACTGCTGAACGTGTTCTTAAACGCATTTTATTATATTTGTGCCGCCATCGACATATTAATGGTTTAAAATTGTTTATTATGTATTTTCTATTGAGATGTATATTGTTCTGTTGGTTTTGTGTAAGCCGCCCTGAGCCTGCCTTGGCGGGGAGGGCGGTGTAAAAATTGAAGTCATAAAAATAAAAATAAAATAAATAAACTCTGAAAAGCAAGATGGCTGAAACGCTGGTGAAATCTGAGGGTCTGTCTAGGCTACAGAATTAAACTCGGTTAAAAGCAGAGATGTACCAATATTTCATTCTGCCCCTTTTAGTTCTCCACAAGCTAATTACTCTTTGCACCAAGAAGTACTTTCTTTTTGTCAGATCCTGAATCTACAACTCATCAACTCCGTTGTGTTTCTAGGGTTGTCAGATCCTTCCTGGCCACCAGCAGGAAATGGATCTAGGCAGGGCTATTTTTGGGCAGGAACGCACAGGAACGGAGTTCCGGCTGGCTTCAGAGTTGGCTACGCCCACTACAGCCAAAACCTCTGCATATGTGGCTACAGAGGGAAGGCCTGGAGAGCGACACCCACCCACCCCGGTGACTGCATTCCCTTCCCTTCAAGGGGGGGCTTGCCCAGGCTCCTGGCAGCTACAGGGCGCCCAGCAAGCCAAGGGAAGGCATGGGGTGTGGCCTAATATGCTAATGAATTTCTGCTGTTGGGTGTGGCCTATTATGCTAATGAGTTCCTACAAAAAAAGCCCTGGATCTAGAGTTGCCAGATCTAGGTTGGGAAACTCCTGGAGGTTTGGGGATGGAGCCTGGGGAGGACAGGGACCTCAGCGAGGTACAGTGCCACAGAGTCCACCCTCCAAAGCATCCATTTTCTCCTGGGGACCTGAGCTCTGTAGTCTGGAGATGGGCTGTCATTCCAGGGGGATCCCCAGGTCCCACCTGGAGGATGGCAACCCTAATTCCCACCACATTTTAGTAATTGTGGGAAATGGAAAAAATAAATTCCTCTCTCAGCCTTATGTGGAATACTGTGTACAGTTCTGGTCACCACACCTCAAAAAGATATAGCATTGGAAAAGGTGTAAAAAAGGGCAACTGAAATGATTATGGAGATGGAACACCTTCCCTATGAAGAAAGATTAAAGCGGTTAGGGCTTTTTAGCTTGGAGAAAGGATGACTGAGGGGTGAAATAAGAGAGGCTTACAAAATTATGCATGGGGTACAGAAGGTAGAGAAAGAAGTCCTTTTCTCCCTTTCTCACAATACAAGAACTTGTGGGCGCTCAATGACATTGATGAGCAGTCAGGTTAGAACAGATAAAAGGAAGTACTTCTTCACCCAAAGAGTAATGAACACGTGGAATTCACTGCTGCAGGAAGTGGTGGCAGCTACAAGCATAGACAGCTTCAAGAGAGGACTGGATAAACACATAGACTAGAGGTCCAATAGTGGCTATTAGCCAAAAGGTATACAGAGGGACTGGAGCTGCGGTGGCTCAATTGGTTAAGACACTGAACTGCAGGCTGTGGAAGGTCAGTAGTTCAGCAGTTCAAGACCCGGGTGCCGCATGACGGAGTGAGCTCCCGTCTCTAGTTCCAGCTCCTGCCAACCTAGCAGTTCGAAAGCAAGAAATCGCAAGGAGATAAATAGGTACCACTTCGGTGGAAAGGTAACAGCGTTCCGTGCGCCTTGATGTTTAGTCATGCCGGCCACATGACCACAGAAACGTCTTCGGACAGCGCTGGCTCTTCGGCTTTGAAATGGAGATGAGTACCGCAACCCTAGAGTCGGATTCGACTGGCTTTCGAGCAAGGGAACCCTTACCTTACATATACAGAGGGAACACTGTCTGGGGCAGTGATGCTCTGTATTCTTGGTGGTTGGGGCGGGGGGGTACAGTTGGGAGGGCTTCTGGAGTTCTCACCACACTGGTGGACCTTGGAGTTTAGTGACTGTATGGCATAGAGTGTTGGACTGGATGGGCCACTGGCCTGATCCAACATGGCTTCTCTTATGTTCTCTTGTTCTTAACCTTCTTCACCCCATGAATAATTTTAGAAATTCTACCCCCCCGTCTTATCTGTAAACTAAAAGCCCCAAAATACTTTGCCATTTCTGTAGGTAAAGTACGCCAACCCTTCTTCAATTGCCTTTGGGTTCCATTTTCCGCACCTTTTGCAGCGCTACAATATCCTTTTGACGTACGACAACCCAAACTGTGTACAGTATTCCGAATGCGTCTGCACGGAAGATTGATACCGGGGCATTATGTTACCAGCGAGGAAACCCATTTTCATCCCATCCATTTTCTTCATCAAATTTCCCATTCAATTGGTTTCCTTTATGCCTTTGACTCACACACAAATTGGCCATGATATTTCGATCAGATTTCATTCTTATTGTTATAGGAAAAGGAACGCTGCAGTGTCATCTTGAGTGTGCAGAAGCCATTACGGGAAACTGACCTTTCAAAGTGAGCTAGAATTGACTGAAATTCAGTTACGCAGTTCACTTTTTTAAAAAAAATGTTTATTGCAAGATATTCCATACATACAATGAAATGTATACTCTCAATCAGAAATCCACACTTTTTGTCTAGGGACCAAATGAGAAGGGAGCACTCACTGGAGAAGACCCTGATGCTGGGAAAGATTGAAGGTCAAAGAAGACGGGGACAGCAAAGGATGAGATGGTTAGACAGTGTCATAGATGCAACGAACATGAAATTGAGCCAACTTCAGAGGACGGCGGAAGACCGGAAGGCCTGGCGTGGTCTGGTCCATGGGGTCGCGAAGAGTCGGACTCGACTGTGCGACTGAACAACAACTCCTGGGAAAGATAGTACCGTGATGTACTATCTGGCAGAATTCTAAACACTCTTGTCTGCTGTGAGTCCTGCAGTGTAGACTCTCTACACCATAGGCCAGGATTTAGTAGTGGGACACCTTCGGTTCTTCCTTCTACCCAAAAATGCTAGTGCCATCACCAGTTTGGTGTAGCGGTTAGGAGCGCGGACTCGAATCTGGGAGAACTGGGCTTGATTCCCCACTCCTCCGCATGCAGCTGCTGGTGGGACCTTGGGTCAGTCCCAGTTCTCTCAGAGCTGTTCTCTCAGGAGCAGTTCTCAAGAGAGCTCTCTCAGCCCCACCTACCTCACAGGGTGTCTGTTACGGGGAGGGGAAGGGAAAAGAGATTGTAAGCCACTCTGAGAGTCCTTCGGATAGTAAAGGGTGGGGTATAAATTCAATCTCCTCCTCCTCTTTCTTCTTTGATCAGTAATCAGGGCCTCAAGGTGAGGCTGAGCCACTTTTCTCCGTAAAAACTGCCCTGTTCCCGGCCTCTATTAATAGTTTTCTGTTACTTTCTCTCCAAATTAAGCGTGTTGGGACATTTTTAGCAGGTGCATTGCAGGCTAGACAGCTGTAAGAGGGGCTGTGTTCATTGTGGCATCATTGGCCAGTCGATAATTTCATCTTGATATGAATCAGGTACTCAAGAGCAACCCCCCAAAATCTTGGTTTTCAGTAAATGTGACTCATTTGGCACTTGGCGCCAGGCATCTGGTGATGCTTGCATAGGTACCGAGGCAGTGTGGTGTAGTGGTTAAGAACAGCGGACTCCAGTCTGGGTTTGATTCTCCACATGAGGCCTGCTGGTTGACCTTGGTCCAGTCCCAGTTGTCTCAGAACTCTCTCAGCCCCACCTACCTCACGGGGTGCCTGCTGTGGAGAGATGAACGGAAGGAAATTGTAAGCCGCTTTGAGACTCCAGAAAAGCAGGGCATAAAAGCCAGCTGGGACCTTTTCTACACTTCTGGTGTTGTGCCTTACATGAGAAGCCAACCAGTTGGACTAGCCCCGAATCTACCTAGTAGGCTGATGGAAGAGGTGACCTTTTAAAGGACCATGTGGTTCCACAAGACATACAGATCACAACTAGTCTACTTAGAATAGACCTGAATTCTTTGAAACCTGTGCTAAATACAATAAAAGTGTCCTCCATCAAACCCCCTACCCCATTTCATGGCCAGTTTGGTGTAGTGGTTAGGAGCGCAGACTCTAATCTGAGAGAACTGGGTTTGGAGGAGGAGGAGGAGATTGGATTTATACCCCACCCTTCACTACTTGAAGGAGTCTCAGAGCGGCTTACAATCCCTTTCCCTTCCCCTCCCCACAACAGACACCCTGTGAGGTAGGTGAGGCTGAGAGAGCTCTCTCTCAAGAACTGCCCTTGAGAGAACAGCTCTGAAAGAACTTGTAACTGACCCAAGGTCACACCAGCAGCTGCATGTAGACGAGTGGGGAATCAAACCTGGTTCTCCCAGATTAGAGTCTGCACTCTTAACCACTACACCAAACTGGCTCTTTGACTACCCATGCCTCCACATGCAGCTGCTGGTGTGACCTTGGGTCAGTTACAAGTTCTTTCAGAGCTGTTCTCTCAAGAGCAGTTCTCAAGAGAGCTCACTCAGCCCCACCTCCCTCACAGGGTGTCTGTTGTGGGGAGGGGAAGGGAAGGAGTTTGTAAGCCGCTCTGAGACTCCTTTGGGTAGTGAAGGGCGGGGTATAAATCCAATCTCCTCCTCAGCGTCATCTGATGCCACCTTTAACAGCAGGGTATTGCCGAGGTGGGAAAAGTGCAGAAAATGGATGCCAGGATGACTAAATGCCTGAAGCAACTTTCCCATGAGGAAAGGATGAAAGGGATAGGGCAGTGATTGCGAACCTTTTAGAGACCGAGTGCCCAAACTGCGACCCAGAACCCACTTATTGATCGCAAAGTGCCAACATAGCAATTTAACCTGAATACTGAGGTTTTACTTTAGAAAAAACAACTCATACATTACCTTAAGATGATCCAAACAAAGTAAGGAAAGCAATCCCAAATGCTTTCATTTACTTAAAATTATTTGGCAGAGAATTCGACACTTTAATGATGGTCTGGGCCTGGCTGGGGCGATGGCACGTGTGCCCGCAGAGAGGGCTCTGAGTGCCACCTCTGGCACCCGTGCCATAGGTTCGCCCCCACTGGGATTGGGGCTCTGGTCAGTGGTAAAGCCTCTGCTTTGCATGCAGAAGGACCCTGGTTCAGTTCCCGCCATCTCCAGTTAAAAAGACCAGGCGACATGAAAGACCTCTGCCTGAGACCCTGGAGAGCCGCTACCAGCCTGAGTAGGCGATACTAAGCTTGATGGACTGATGGTCAGATTCAGTACAAAGCAGCTTCACGTGTGTTTCTGCACGTCTGTGTTTGGGACTCTTCAGTTTAGAAGAAAGGCAGCTAAGGGGATCTGTGACAGATTCGATCAGATAGAGGTTTCGAAGATTGTGCATGGGATGGAAAATGTGGCTGGAGAGAGCTTTCTCTCCTGCTCCCACAATATTAGATGTGCAGGGACAAAATGAAGTTGATGGGCAATGGATTTCTGACAGACAAAAGAAAGTGCTTCTTTACTCTGTGAATAACTAAATCATAAGGAGCTGCGGTGGCTCAAGTGGTTAAGACACTGAACTGCAGGCTGTGGAAGGTCAGTAGTTCAGCAGTTCGAGGCCCAAGTTGCCGCATGACGGAGTGAGCTGCTGCCCTGGGGTTTTCAGTCTTGTTCTTGGCTGAAATCACTAATAGAGCAGAGCTGGTCACTAGACTTGGGGTCTGCTCATCCATGGAACCCACTGTTTAAAACACACACACCAAAGTCTAGGAGCTGCGGTGGCTCAGTGGTTAAGACGCTGAACTGCAGGCTGGAAGGTCGGTAGTTCAGCAGTTCGAGACCCGAGTGCCACGTGACGCAGTGAGCTCCCATCTCTGGTCCCAGCTCCTGCCAACCTAGCAGTTCGAAAGCAAGAAATTGCAAGTAGATAAATAGGTACCGCTTCGGTGGGAAGGTAACAGCGTTCCGTGCGCCTTGGTGTTTAGTCATGCCGGCCACATGACCACGGAAACGTCTTCGGACAGCGCGGGTTCTTCGGCTTTGAAACGGGGATGAGCACCGCAACCCTAGAGTCGGACTCGACTGGCTTTCGAGCAAGGGAACCTTTACCTTAACTAAATCATGGGATTCAGTGCCTGTGAATGTAGTGAAGGCCACAAGTATGGATGGCATTACGAGAGGTCCATCTGTGGCTACGAGGCAGCATGAGGGCAAGGTCTTGGCCTCTCTGCCCAGTCTCTTGGCCCTCCGGGGCAACTGGTTGACTGGTGAACAAGATGGACCCTGCATCCGGTCCAGCAGGCTCTTCCTATGTTCTTATTACCATTCTATCTGTGCACAGAACCAGGGTCCCAAACATGGTGCCTGCCGACATTTACGGAGACTGACGACACCTTTTGGTATAGTCTGGTGCAGTGGTTAAGAGTGGCAGACTCTAATCCGGAGATCTGGGTTTGGTTCCCCACCCCTCCGCATGCAGCCAGCTGGGTGACCTTGGGCCAGTCACAGTTCTCTCCAAGCTCTCTCAGCCCCGCCTACCTCACAGGGTGTCTGTTGTGGGGAGAGGAAGGGAAGGAGATTGTAAGCTGCTCTGAGACTCTGAATGAAGGTCGGGGTATAAATACAATCTCTTCTTCTTCCTCGTCTTTCCTGGTGCCCACCAAACATATTATGAAAGTAGGTGGGACCAAGGGGAGGGGCTTCTGCCTGGGCGGGCTTCTGACTGACCACTGGAGCTCTGATTGGCTGTTGAGATTGAAATCATGTTGATTTGGCAGCAGGTGCCGGCACAGTGTTGGTTCTCTTCTCTCACACACTCCTCTTTCCTAGTGTATTTTTAAAGTTACTCCTCATGTCCAGGTCTTGGGCTTCCTCTGTGTGTGTGTGTGTGTGTGTGTGTGTGTGTGTGTGTGTGTGTGTAAGACACACACACAGAGAAAGAGAGAGAGAGACTGGGTCCACCTCCAATATAGCGGCCATTTTGTGGTTGTGTCCACCAAACTGTGTGAGAATTCCAAAGGTGGCCCACAGACTCAGAAAGGTCAGGGACCAGTGTTCCCCCTAAGCTGAGTTAGTGTGAGCTAGCTCACAGTTTTTTTAGCCCCCGGCTCACACATTTTTGTCTTCTTATCCCAGGAAGGAGGGCTCCAGAGCAAACTAATTGATGCAGTAGCCAAATCGCTGGCTCACAACGTTAATGCCAGTAGCTCACAAAGTAGAATTTTTGCTCACAAGACTCCATGGCTTAGAGGGAGCATTGTCAGGGACCCCTGAAAGATTGGAGGCAGCCTGATGGAAACCTCTTTGCATGTTCTGCCGTTCAAGATTAAGGGGGAATATCTGAATCTTAGTCCACTGAGTCCTTCCTAGGAGAAAAAACGGATTTTCAAGACTTCCAGTTAAGGCCTTCTATGTAGTTTCTCTTTAGTCCATCCCTGATGTTCAGTCCGTCCGAGCCTTAGCTCACCCCTGATGTCACAGGCAGGCTCGAGATCCGAAGCAGCCCACCGTTTTGTGTCGCTCAGGTCTTTCCCCCTCCTGGCCCTGTCTTAGGTACCAACCATGTCAAGGATCTTGGGGAAGATGAGGAAACTCGGCAGTTCAGACCTGGAGGAGTCGGAAACGACGGACGATCACACGGACGGCGAGGATTCCGTCAACGGCACCAGCTGCAACGGCACTAAGATGACCAAGCAGAGCATCTTTGCCAGGCGGGCACGCTTTGGGATCGGGGACTTTGATAAGGATGTGGCGCCCATGGACTCCTTCTACCAAATGGAGCACCTGGAATGCAACCCAATCCTCAAGTTCAGCCTCTCCTTGGAAAGAGGGCGGTGCCATAACCTCGGTCACAAGTGAGTGCGTCCCATGCGTGAGACTTTTTGAGCGGTGACAGTACTTTACTGATGATGCATTAAGGCAAGGGCAAAATATAACGTATTTGCTCTGACGTTTGTTATTATTTTTCATAATTTTATAATCACGGTCTCTAATAGCCAGGTTTGGTGGTTTGGGCCAATCAAAGAGGCCACACAACGGATCCACCCACAGAGAAGGGTAGGAGACTGCCCAGGTATGCAGAAAACTAAGGGGGGGGGGACTAAAAGGGATCTGGCGAGGACTGAATGAACTCCAGGATCATGAAATATCGAGAGCGGCTGAGAGTCATTTAAAGGCAAAGGGGATGGTGAGAAATGGGCTTGCGGGCTTCGTGTGGAGGAGGAGTGGGGAATAAACCTGGTTCTCCAGATTAGAGTCCGTCACTCTTAACCACGGTTCCACACTGGCCATGACCAGGTGGTTAGAGATGCTGATTTCACACATGTTGGATAACGCACCTTCAATGCAGGCTTCTCTGCATGGTCCCCCGCCCCCGGTTCCGACCCCATCCTGCTTCAGTTTAACCCTGATTTCCACATGCATTTTTGTCCCTTTAGTTTTGCTTTTGTTTGTTTGTTTGTTTGTTTTGGGCTTTTCTCGGTTCTTTTGAGACCCCTTTTACACCCAGTCTTTTCCTGGAAGCTGATTTGTCCACTGAGTCACCCATTTTCTCCAGCCTCCATATTTTCAATAACCCAGAACCCCTTTCCCCACATCAGGCCTCTGAACACGGATTCTCTCGATGGGCGTGCCAAGAAATCTGTAAAGCTCTATGACCGACGGAGACTCTTTGATGCGGTGGCGAATGGGGATCCGAGCGAGCTGGACGGCCTTCTGTCGTACCTTCTTAAAACAACAAAGCAACTCACAGATGATGAGTTCAAAGGTAGCAGGGATTGCATCTCCGCTCCCTCTTGGGATCTGGAAGGAGAGCGTCATTGTGGGAGGTGGGAAGGTACTCTTGTAGGGCGATGAGTCACATCTTGATGCGTGCCACAGTTTTAGTGAACTGGATTTGCTACGTTTTGGACAGATCGCAGGGCTCTTTTTGTAGAAAAAGCCCAGGAGGAACTCATTAGCATAACAGGCCACACCCAACAGCAAAATCCATTAGCATATTAGGCCACACCCTGACAGCACCACTCATTAGCATGTTAGGCCACACCCCCATGTTACCAGAAGTGTGGTCATCCAGCCACACCCACCTTTCCCTTCTTATTCTGTTTACCTTGTTTGTTGTCAAAACCCAGGGCTTTTTTTGTAGCAGGAACTCCTTTGCATGTTAGGCCACACTCCCCTAATGTAGCCAATCCTAATGAGTTTCTGCTATTGGGTGTGGCCTATTATGCTAATGAGTTCCTGCTGGGCGTGGCCAACTCGGGAGCCAGCCGGAACTCCGTTCCTGTGCGTTCCTGCCCAAAAATAGCCCTGGACAGATGTATGTACAGTCTTCTCTCCTGGACAGAAACTGGGGGAAGCACACTCTGTTCTGGTTTGCAGAAGAAGCGAGGCTTATGCAATGCTGTTTGGTTGGCCCTTGTATCAGTCAGTCACTTTGTCAGAGCAGGGCTGTGCTCACTGCCAACTCTTGTGTCAATGGCAATATCACCCCTTCCCCTTCTCAGAGTAGATTTAAAAAAAAAAAATGTTTGATCTAATAGTCAAGCAAAGCATGGGGAAAGCTGGTGAATAGGGATGAAAGAGAATTCAGACCAGAGTATGGTTGCCAGCTCTAGTTTGGGAAAGACCTGGAGATATTGGGGGTGGAACCTGAGGACAGCACAGTTTATGGAGGGGAGGGGCTTCAGTGTGGTATGATGCCATAGAGTCCACCTTCCAAAGCGACCGTTTTCTCCGGGTGAACTGATTTCTGTTGCCTTGTAACACCAGGAGATCTCCAGCCACCACCTGGATGCTGGCAACCGTAGACCAGAAGCTGCTCATGTGACTGAGGAGTGAAAACTGGGGGGAAACCGAATACACAGACGCACACTGCAGGAAACACCTGAGCACTCCTGTTTGTAAGGATATCTGTGCACAACTTCAATTTGACAAAGGTTTTACGGTCAGCTGGGGCCAGAAAGCTCCTGGTGCTGATGTGGCCCACAGTCTCTGGCCACCTCCTGCCCAGCAATGAACTGCAGGCCTTTTCCCAATTGTCCCTTTGATGCGCCCCAGCTTGTTGTGGCTGACGCCTTTCCTCACATATGGGAGGGGGCAGCTCAGGCGCATAAAAGGGAAATCTGACATGATTTTGGTGTTGGGAATGTACACATTCTGCCCCTGTCTGTTTCTTTTTGCTTGTGCACGTTATCCTCAGCCTAATTAATTTTGTTGTTTTTTGATGTTGGCATTCCAATACACTTGCTTCTTTTTACGCCGTTACTTTTGCCATTAATACACCGTGGGCACAAAAGCAACATTAGGAATTGTGTACATTTACTACAGGGGGGAAATTGACACATGGAGCTAGAAAACAGAGTGAACGTTTCAGAGGGTTGATTGGCACGAGGGAGGAGCAAAATTCTGAGCTGGAACTGCAGGGATGAGGAATTCGGCAGCATCCCTAAGAGGTTTCAATAACCCTTTGCCATCCCATGCACAGGAGAAAGTGTGTGGGAGGGAGAGCCATAGCTCAGTGGCAGAGCATTTGCTCAACATGCAGAAGGTCTCAGGTTCAATCCCCGCCATCTTCAGTTAAAGGATCTGGCAGGAGATGATGTGAAATACCTCAGCCGAAGACCTTGGAGAGCTGCTGCCAGTCTGAGTAGACAATGCTGACCTTGATAGGCCAAGTACAAGGCAGCTTCATGTGTGTTCACGTGTGTAATAAGCAGGGGTCATTTCCTGCGGGAGCGCACAGGAGCGGAGCTCCAGCAGTAAGGAACCCAGGGGACGGGCACATGCAACAAGCCCAGCCCCCTGCTCCCAGCAGCCCTCAGTCAGGCCACAAGGTGCAAGAAGCAGCCAGGTATGTTGCAGAGCCCCCCCCGCCAACCTTCAGGTACAAGCTCTCCCTCCTCTGTGAGAGCAGATCTGTGTGTTCCCCCCCCCATAGCTAGCAATCTAAAACAGTCCAGTGGCACCTTTCAGACCAAGGTTTATTCAGGTACAAGCTCTCCCTCCTCTGCGAGAGCAGATCTACATGTTCCCCCCACGCCAAAGCTAGCAATCCAAAACAGTCCAGTGGAGCCTGAGCAGTGGGTGTTGCCTTCTGACACACTTCCGGTGATGTCAGGGGGTGTGGAATATGCAAATAATTTATGCTAATGAGTTATGCTAATGAGCTCCTGCACCTCTTTTTCTACAAAATGACCCCTGGCAATAAGGAAGGGATGATCCAAGACTGTGCTGGGGGCCGAACTGCAAATCCTCCACACACCAGGCAGGATGGCCAACGTCAGCTTGAGGAATTCATGGAGATTCAGGGGCGGAGCCTAGGGAGGAGGGAATTTGGGGAGGGAGTTCACCCAAAGTCTGTGGTAGACCATAGAGCTTGCTGTCTGAAGATACCGTTTTCTCCAGGGAAACTTATCTCCATAGTCTGCAGATCAGCTCTTACTTTGGGTCCCATCTCCGGGCCCCACCTAGAGGTTATACACCAACACAAAGAGACACTGTGATGAAATGGACAATAACATTTAATAATTCCTATCAAATCATTTAAGAATGACCTTTAAATCCTAAACAGCATGATCAAAAGTAGAGACATCACCCTGCCAACCAAAGTCCACATGGTCAAAGCAATGGTATTCCCAGTAGTCATGTATGGCTGCGAGCGTTGGACTATAAGGAAGGCCGAGCGCCGAAGAATAGATTCTTTTGAACTATGGTGCTGGAGAAGACTCTTGAGAGTCCCTTGGACTGCAAGAAGATCAAATCAGTCAATCCTAAAATAAATCAACCCTGACTGTTCCCTGGAAGGCCAGAGACTGAAGCTGAAGCTCAAATACTTTGGCCACCAAATGAGAAGGGAGCACTCACTGGAGAAGACCCTGATGCTGGGAAAGATTGAAGGTCAAAGAAGACGGGGATGGCAAAGGATGAGATGGTTAGACAGTGTCATAGAAGCAACGAACATGAAATTGAGCCAACTTTAGAGGACAGCGGAAGACAGGAGGGCCTGGCGTGTTCTGGTCCATGGGGTCGCAAAGAGTCGGACTCGACTGTGCTACTGAACAACAACAACATTTTAGATCCCCCTACCTAGTTAGTATAGATAATCATAACCTCAGAGCAGCCTTCACATCCTTACATTCTGAATCAATGCCAACGGCCGTATTCACTGACCACTATAGTAGAACACCTAAGGAACAGCGCTTTTGTATTTGTGGCTCTTCTGTTATTGAGGATCTTCCCCATTATATCCTTGAATGCTCAATGTATACCTAACCTAGGTTAAAATTTCTCTCCGGTAGAGCCAGTAAACAGCCAGGCATCTGCCCTTCTTCCATGCTCCACCTCCCTCTGGAAAAGCATTCCTATCTAACACTTTAAAATAACAAAAACTTCCTCACCAGTCTGAGCAAGCTCTGCACACAGGGCAACACACCCATGATGATGGCAACTACACTCCAGTCCAGATCCCACCGCTGCCACCATGTATAGATTCTCTCCTCCCCAGGACAATCCAGGAATGGAAGGGAAAGAATTCTACACTGGAACCATACATTACACAAGAACCCAGGAGAGATAGCCTCTCTGGATTTACAGACACAGCCACCAGGATTTCTAGATTAATCCCTCACCAGCCTGAGATTAGAGATCCCAGAATCTCAGTTGGCATGTGGATTTTACACACTACAACTCTGTCCAGAGCTGTACAGTTAATCTTAGCAAGGTAGCATAATTGGTGAGCGGTTCAGACAACAGGATTTAGCTTGGAGGTCAAGAAGTCCCAGTACAAAGTCCAATTAGGTCCCATCTTTGTACAAGCATGCAGCCATGTGCTCACAAAGCAGTCCTTTGTTCTCTCCCAGGCCGCATGGCAACACAGCATCTCAGATAGACAGCATACAGAGCAACAGAGAACATAGCAGGAACAGAAGAGAGAGAGCGAGAGAGATCCTCTCATTGGGTTTAAACAATTATACTGCAATTCAGTCTTCAAATTAGCTCTGGCCAGGAGCCAATTGAAGGAGAATTGGGTGTGCCCAATGCTAGGGTTGTCATGGCTACAATTTCTGAATGGTCAGTTGTCCTGAAGGCCACACCTGCAGGCATGTAACCTCCACCCCAACCCATCCTTGGGCCTACGTGACTATTGTCTTGTCAGCTAGGCCATCTGGTCTTCGTGGAAGGTATGTTTATTGCAGGGCTATTAAGCCCATTTGGCTTCAAGAGGAAATCAAAACAGCAGGGGATCGCAAGATACATTCCAAGGGGGGAAGGCAGGGGTCTATAGGAATCAATTTTTCTATACACAGACTTAAGCTTTCATTCAGACTCTGAGAAGATTGTATTTTTGTTAGCTGATTCCAATGCCAATATATCCTATAGAATGGCTCTATTTGCCTTGGTGGCAAAGAAAATACGGGCCAACGCTGTTCTTATGGGAACTAGTTAATATTGATCTTAGTGGGTACGTTTTGATTCAATTAATTGTTTATAACTTCAGATGTATGGTTTTATAATACCTTAGATTTTACTCAATTTTATACCATTATTCATGTTTACAGTATTCCTCTCTGCTGTTATCTTTGGTTTGTAATAGCCTATGGCTAAATACAATACATTTTAATTCTAATAATTCCTATAAACATCAACCTGTATATCAATAAAAACTTCCGCAATATAGCTCAGGAAATTCTAACATATTCAAGGAAATCCTCAATGAGCAACCGGTTATAGACTCATTCCAACAATCTTCCTCAGGAGTAGTCCTGTTATGTTAGGAGACGTCAGCAGATGTTGGACTTTTCCTGAATATGTTAGAATTTCCTGAGCTATATTGCGGAAGTTTTTTTAATTGGTATACATGTTGGTGTTCATAGGAATTATTAAATGTTATTGTCAGTTTCATCTCAAGTGTTTCTTTGTGTTGATGTGTTCCCCGTCTCCGGTTTTCCCACCCAGAGATTGGCAACCCTGCAGCCCAGGCGTCTTCGTGCCACCCTTCTTATTGCTGCGTTCCCACTTTGTGTTTACAGAGCCAGAAACTGGGAAGACATGTCTGTTGAAAGCCATGCTGAATCTGCACGGAGGTCAGAACGACACCATTCTTTTGTTACTGGGGATTGCGGAGAAGACTGAAAACCTGAAGGAGTTTGTGAATTCTGAGTACAAAGACAGCTACTACAAAGGTGAGGGAGGGTTGGTTGGAAGAGATGCTGAGCCTCACTCGGGTTGGGAGGCGCTCGGGTTGCCAGGTCTGGGTTGGAAAATACCTGGAGACTTTGGGGGTGGATCCGGGAGAGGGCGGGGGTTAGGGAGGGGAGGGGCCTCAGCCGGGTACAATGCCATAGAGTCCACCCTCCAAAGCAGCCATTTTCTCCAGGGGAGCTGATCTCTGTTGGCTGGAGATCAGTTGTAAAAGCGGGAGATCCCCAGGCCACACCTGGAGGCTGGCAACCCTAGGAGGCTCCCTAGCTCTGTAGCAGAGGGCATGCGCTGAATGCGGAAGGTCCCCAGTCCAGTTCCTGCCATTTCCATCAAAAAGGATCTCAGGGAGCAGAGACTGATATTTCTGGGGGCTTCTGTTCCTGAGGGCTGCCAGAAGGGGAAACCGAGAAAGTCTAAGGATCTGATAGGGTAGGAGGCGTTGGACTATGCAAGGTCCATTGCACAGCCTTATGAACAAGATCAGAAGACCACCCTACAGGGCGACAGCTGAAGGACTGGAAGTTAGCATAGCTAGATTAGGGATTGCCCACAATTTCAAATTGTGTCCTTGCTGTCTCCTGATCGGCTCTTGTGGAGACTTCCTGCTCCTGCAGAGCTTTCTTGTTAAGAACATGAGAGACGCCAATGTTGGATCAGGCCAAAGGCCCATCCAGTCCAACACTCTGTCACACAGTGGCCAAAAATACCAGGTGCCATCAGGAGGTCCATCAGTGGGGTCCACCAGTGGAGCCAGGACATTAGAAGCCCTC
Organism: Gekko japonicus; assembly: GCF_001447785.1. Lineage (NCBI taxonomy): Eukaryota > Metazoa > Chordata > Lepidosauria > Squamata > Gekkonidae > Gekko > Gekko japonicus. The sequence goes on from NW_015163123.1 coordinate 267,478, forward strand.
CCACTGTTGACCCCCCCAAGCACCAAGAAGACAGAGCATCACCTGCCCCAGAGTCCCTATCTATAAAAAGGTAAAGGTTCCCTTGTCGAAAGTCAGTCGAGTCCGACTCAAGTGATATGGTGCTCATCTCCGTTTCCAAGCCGAAGAGCCAGCGCTGTCCAGAGACATTTCCGTGGTCATGTGGCCGGCATGACTAAATGCCGAAGTGCACGGAACGCTGTTACCTTCCCACTGAAGTGGTACCTATTTATCTACTTGCAATTTCTTGCTTTCGAACTGCTAGGTTGGCAGGAGCTGGAACGAGAGACGGGAGCTCACTCCGTCATGCGGCACACTCGGGTCTCGAACTGCTGAACTACCGACCTTCCACAGCCTGCAGTTCAGCGTCTTAACCACTTGAGCCACCGCAGCTCCTACTGTCCCTATCTATACCTTGTGGCTAATAGCCACTGACGGACCTCTGCTTGTTGTTGTTCCTCTCACAGCAGTTAGGCTAGACAGTTAAGTCTCTCTCTCTCTCTCTCTTCTATGCTCTATCAAAGTTTGTTCTTCTTTAATAAACCTACTTGTTTTTCTCTAAGCAGTCAGTGCTCCACTTCCTTGTATGTTTAAACTCTGCCAACAGAAAGGCCGCTTCATGCATTCATATGACAAGGCAGGAGGTCATTTAATCTGAGACATGGGCACAGTCTACCAGCTGTTCTCCCACACAAACCTCACTGAAATGAATAGGAGAGGCACAAAAGCACACAGTTAGCCGCCAGATAATCTGAGGAAGTGATAATCAAGCTCACAAAAGTGTGTGCTGGAATCAACATGGTTAGTCTTTAAGGTCCTACTGAACTCCCGTTGTATTTCCCCCTTTCTGGATGAGCTGTGCTCAAGAAGAAAGCCAGGGTAGTGTAATGGTTAGATTGTCAGACTAGGATCTGGAAGGCCTGGGTTCAAAATCCCCTCTCATAGCTCTCTGGGTAGCCTTACAGCCAGATCAGCTTCACTTTGTGTCGTAACCAGGGGTCGTTTCATAGAAAAAGGGCTAGGGGAACTCATTAGCATAACTCATTAGCATATGCCACACCCCCTGACATCACCGGAAGTGTGTCATAAGGCCACACACCCCACCCCCAACGGTCCCGGCCACCACCGCCGGCCTTGCAGCTCCACTGCCGAGCCCCAGGAGGGGCCCGGCGGTGGACCTGCAGAGCCGGCGGGAGTGCGAGGAAGCCCCGCGAAGGCCCTCCCTGGCCCCAGGCAGGCAGGGGTGGGGAGAGGCAAGGAGGAAGCAACTTACCCTCCCTCTTCTCCTGCCTCCTCCTGGCTGAATGAGGGCCGGAAGCGGGGCGGCCGGAAGCAGGGGGTGGGGCTTCGTCATGTCCCCCCCCCGTACCTCACCCGGGGGAACTGCGATCCCCCGCGATCCCCCCCGAAATGACCTCTGGTCGTAACTCAAGATCAGGCAGCTCTTTACCAATGATTTCAGTTCATTAGAAGACAACACAACAACACACATAGAACAACCCCAACTTATATACAGTTTGGGAACTGGCTAAACCACACCCCTAGAACAGTAAGGTCCAATCATAAGTGAGCGCTTAGGACCAATAGGGTTTGTTCCCGCCGAAAGTCATAGTCTTTCCTGATTGGTCCATTGCACAATGGCAGCCAATTAGGCTGTTGATTTTAGAATATTGAGAGTCTGTGGAGCTTGTGACTAAAGTTCAGGCTCATTCTCCAACTCAGGGTCTCCACATAATGTAATACATAACACTTTGCCCCATATGCGATGATAAAATGGAGAAGGAACAGCAGTGCATGCCGTCCTGAAAGAAGGGCAGGATAAAAATGTAATGGATGCACTGCCTGACACACTGCACAGTCCCCGCAGATATTCTGTAATGGATGAATACCTATCTCAAAACAGAATTTTAAAACTGCCACAAACAAAACCACAGATACTGCTACGATATAGATGGAAGACTCTGTCTGGGGCATTGATGCTCTGTATTCGTGGTGCTTGGAGGGCAACAGTGGGAGGGCTTCTGGAGTTCTGGCCCTGCTGCTGGACCTCTGATGGCACCTGGGTTTTGGCCACTGTGTGACACTGAGTGTTGGACTTGGTGGGCCATTGGCCTGATCCAACATGGCTTCGCTAATATTCTTATGTCTGGGGCAGCGATGCTCTGTATTCTGGGTGCCTGGGGGGCCACAGTGGGAGGGCTTCTGGAGCTCTTGCTCCACTGGTGGACCTCCTGATGGCACCTGGGTTTTGGCCACTGTGTGGCACTGAGTGTTGGACTGGGTGGGCCATTGGCCTGATCCAACATGGCTTCTCTAATATTCTTATGTCTGGGGCAGTGATGCTCTGTATTCTGGGTGCTTGGGGGGCCACAGTGGGAGGGCTTTTGGAGTTCTTGCTCCACTGGTGGACCACCTGATGGCACCTGGGTTTCGGCCATTGTGTGACACAGAGTGTTGGTCTGGATGAGCCATTGGCCTGATCCAGCATAGCTTCTGTTATGTTCTTATGTCTGGGGCAGCGATGCTCCGTATTCTTGGTGCTTGGAGGGCAACAGTGGGAGGGCTTCTGGAGTTCTGGCCCTGCTGCTGGACCTCCTGATGGCACCTGGGTTTTGGCCACTGTGTGACACTGAGTGTTGGACTTGGTGGGCCACTGGCCTGATCCAACAACATAGCTTCTCTTATGTTCCTAATATTTAGTCTAATATTTAACTAGTTGAACAAATTTAGGGTCCAGTGGTACCTTTAAGACCAACAAAGGTTTGTTCAAGGTATGAGCTTTCGTGTGCAAGGCACACTTTTTCAGATACATTGGAATGGTAGGTAAGGTTCAAACTTATACAGGGGCTTAGCAGCAAATTAACATGTAACGTGATGATGCTTAAGCTATGCAAAGTCAGAACTAAATAGCAAACTAAGGTCATGAGGTTGTAAGGTCAACAGCTGTAAAGCAATAAATATGTCAGAATAGCAGATAAATGTCTAAAGGTGTCTTTTCTAATTGTGGGAAGAAAAACTGCTTCAGACCAACATGGCTGACTGGCTGGATCTATTTAATTAGAAGAAGCGAATAAAACCTGCTGACCCTCTTGAAATGGTTACAGACAGAATGGTTATAAACTGATGGGGGAAACAGATATTTTAAAATGGATTATTTTCAAATACAAGTCCTGCAGAGAGGCAAGTGCCATCTTGGAAGAAGCATTCCCTGGCATACAGGAAGGAATGCCTCTTCTAAAATGGTGTCTGCCACAACACTCATGTGTGTGTGTGTGTGTGTGTGTGTAAAGTGCAGTCAAGTCACAGATGACTTATGGCGACCCCCACAAGGGGCTTGCGAGGCAAGTGAGGAGCAGAGGTGGTTTACCATGAACTTCCTCTGCAGATTCTTCCTTGGCGGTCTCCCTTCCAAGTACTGACCCTGCTGAGCTTCTGAGATCTGAAGTAGGCTTACCAAGTGGCGGCGGGGGATCCGCATGTCTTCACAGGATCCCTGCCGCGGGGACGGCAATATGCGTTGCACCGCTGTCGCCAGGTTGTGACGCAACGCGTCGCTCTGGCAACAGGACTCAAAACAGCCCCGTTGCCAGAGCGACGCGTTGCGTCACAACCTGGCGACAGCGGTGCAACGCATATTGCCGTCCCCGCGGCAGGGATCCTGTGAAGACATGCGGATCCCCCGCCGCCACTTGGTAAGCCTAATCTGAAGAGATCAGGCCACCTTAAGAACATAAGAACATAAGAGACGCCAATGTTGGATCAGGCCAAAGGCCCATCCAGTCCAACACTCTGTGTCACACAGTGGCCAGAAATACCAGTGCCATCAGGAGGTCCAGCAGTGGGGCCAGGACATTAGAAGCCCTCCCACTGTTGACCCCCCCCAAGCACCAAGAAGACAGAGCATCACTTGCCCCAGAGCCCCTAGCTATACCTTGTGGCTAATAGCCACTGATGGACCTCTGCTCCATATGCTTATCTAATTCCCTTTTGAAGCCATCCATGCTTGTAGCACCCACCACTTCCTGTGGCAGTGAATTCCAAGTGTTAATCACTCTTTGGGTGAAGAAGGACGTCCTGCCCTAAGCGCTTTAACCTTTCCTCATAGGGAAAGTGTTCCAACCCTTTTATCATTCGAGTTGCCCTTTTCTGCACTTTTTCCAAAGCTATAATATCCTTTTTAAGGTGTGGTGCCCAGAACTGCACACAGTATTCCAAATGAGGTCTCACCATTGATTTATATAGGGGCATTATTATATTGGCTGATCTGTTTTCAATACCCTTCCTAATAATCCCCAGCATAGCATTGGCCTTCTTTATTGCAGTCACACACTGTCTCGACATTTTCAGTGAGTTATCCACTACAACTCCAAGATCTCTCTCTTGCTCAGTCTCTGCCAGTTCAGACCCCATCAATGTGTATTTATATTTAGGATTTTTGGCTCCAATGTGCATCACCTTGCACTTGGCCACATTGAACCCCATTTGCCATGTTGACGCCCACTCGCCCATCCTTGACAGATCCCCTTGGAGTGCCTCACAATCCTCACTGGTTTTCACCACCCTGAACAACTTTGTATCATCCGCAAATTTAGCCACTTCACTGCTTACTCCCATCTCCAGAGAGCCCACCTTCCCTCCCTGCAAGACTCATCCACATCTAAAAACAAAAATTGTACTTTCTTTCTTCCAAATTCCTGCCAATGTAGATTTATGCAGTCTTAATCTATTAATTTATTTTTATAACAGGGTAATGCTTATTTTTACTGGTTGGTGTGCGTGTGGTGGGGAGTGCTCTTTCGTCCTTTCGCCGTGGAATAAACGTCATTTCAATAGGTACCTCTCTGTGGTCCTTTCCGCACTTGGATCTCATCCCTGGTTTTATCAGAGTTCAGCTTGCAACACAATACCTTGCATTTATCCCTGGTTATAACAGCATCCGGTTATCCCGGGACAAGTGTGGGGTGAAACCGGGATGACCTCAGTGTAATGTGGAAACAAAAAATACCCCGAGATGATTACAGGGATGAACTCGCGTGTAGTGTAGAGTGTAAGCCCGGGGACAGGGTTGAACCAGAATTTAACTTCTAGTGCGGAAAGGACCAGTGTGATGCTTCCTGTGTGTCCTCTAACGAGTGACTTCTTTAGGTCAGACTGCCCTCCACATCGCCATTGAGAGACGAAACATCTACTTGGTGAAACTGCTGGTCAAGAACGGGGCCGACGTCCATGCAAGAGCCCACGGGGAGTTCTTCCAGAAGATCAAAGGGAGGCCGGGATTTTATTTTGGTAGGGCTCCCGGCGGAAGCAGGGATGAGCAAAGCTGCCCTTCTTTGTTCCTTTTCGATTCGCTGCATTGTCATTGTTGGCATGTTGATTTTGCCCATTTTTATTGCCACTGCTGCCGTACATACGGTTGCCAGGTGGGGCCTGGGGATCTCCTGGAATCAGAACTGACCTCCGAATGACAGAGATCAGCTCCCCTGGAGGAAACTACTGATGAAAAGGTGGACATTCTCTCAAAAAGTTTTTAAAACAAGTAATGATACTCACAGGAATATATAGTGAATATGTAAATACATAAAACACTTCAAAAGAATGTAATGCACATCATAAAGTCACACAAACCACAGAATGATGGTTCTTAAAGTAATACAATCCAAAATAGTTTCGAAGGCAGTCCTTCATCAAAGAGTATAATGAGTCAAGGTGGATTCTTGTGTGTCTGCATGATTTAAAAAATTTCTTTGCAAGGAGTTGTAGTTTCTTTGGCTTTTTGTATTTTCAACCACAGGTACCTACCTTGACTCACTATACCCTTTGATGAAGGATTGTCTTCAAAATGGTCTTAATATTACATACAATACCATCGGGGTATACTAAGCAGTATTTTCTCTATGGACTGTTATTGCCCCTAGGAGGGCTTGTGGACTGTTTTGGATTGTATTGAATCATCATACTGTGGTTTGTGTGACTGTATAATGTGCATTACATTCTTTTGAAATGCTGTGTGCATTTACATATTCCATATTTTCCTATGAATACCATTACTTGTCTTAAAAACTTTTTGGGAGAATTTCCACCTTTTCATTCCCGGTTAGTTTTGTCCCCTGGAGAAAACAGCTGCTTTGGAGAGCGGGCTCTCTGGCATTATACTCCACAGAGGTCCCTCCCCTCCCCAAACCCCTCTCTCCTCAGGCTCCACCCCACAAATCTCCAGGAATTTCTCAACCTGGAGTTGGCAACTGTACCCATACAGCTTTTTTTTTTTAATGCCATTTATGTCCAAGAGATGCACAGATGACATTTAAAAATGGCAAAAAAAGGAATGGGAAACATTCACACGAGGAAACAGGAAACAGTGAAAAAATAAAATCTTGCAAATCCAGTTTGCACAAGTGAGAAGCGAGATGAGATGGTGCTTTTTGTGTCAAAAAGGATGGGATTGCCTTAGACGGGTTGGTGGGTGTGAGTAGTGGGGACCCCCAAGTGGGAACCTGGAGCGCGTCCCTGTGTAACGGCCCATCTTGTACGCCATTAGGCGAGCTTCCTCTCTCCTTGGCAGCCTGCACCAACCAACTCAACATAGTCAGATACCTTCTGGAGAATCCCTACCATCCGGCCAATATCGCCACACAGGATTCCATGGGTAATACCGTCCTGCATGCCCTGGTGGAGGTTGCCGACGATACGGAAGACAACACCAAGTTTGTCACTAAGATGTACAATGACATCCTCATCCTGGGAGCCAAGATGAACCCAACCCTCAAGTTGGAAGAGATCACCAACCGACGGGGACTGGCCCCGTTGACCCTTGCGGCAAAGACGGGGAAGATCCGGGTAAGCTTCTTTAGGTCCCCACTTGGGGAGAAAGGAGGGGGTATCTATGAAGCCAATAAATAAATAAATGAGCAAGGATTCTCACAAAATCTGTAGCCTCGTAGATGTGGATGGAAGCTGAGCCCCACATTTGGGAATTATGGAAGCAAGACATTGAAGAGGATGGAATAGTGGCTTTTAAAAAAAATGTGTCAGTTTCTACCAGCACCATTGCGGCCAGGCATTGGGGCGGATGCCCGGGGTTCTCCCCAGCAGCTCAACAGGAGGCCCCAAATGCTGGCTGTGGCACACTGGGTCTCTTTGACTTCGAAAAGGGCCATAAAACTCTTTCTGTCCACTTTCTCCACTTTGTGCATAGTTTTATAAACCTCTATCAGGTCCCCCTTCAGTCCTATTTTTTTTTCTACACAGAAAAGTCCCAGACTCTCTATCTATCTAGTACCGCTCATACGGCTATCACCTTAAGCAGAAATCAGAACCAAAGAAAATATTTTAAAAGACCTTACTCGGTATTATTTCTCTTATATTTGATTATCGCGCCTATGGATTTTGCCACTGAGAGGGTGACGTGATCATTGGTATCCGATGGCGGCCATGACACCTGGGCTCGCACATTTAGCATGTCCATATGTTTAAGTAAAGGGGTGACTAAATTAGCCCTCAACTCGTTGAATATAGGGCACTCTATGGTTATATGTTCAATGGTTTTGATTGGATGATAGGAGCATCTGCATGTTCTGTTAGAGTATGATACTTTCCCAGACTCATGGGAAAGGTGCTTCAGCCTCTTAGTTGTCTTGATTTGAGTCCAGTAGCTCCTTAGAGACCAACAAGACTTTTCAGGGTGTGAGCTTTTGAGATCAAAGTTCCCTTCATCTGACATGAGTACAGTAGATTTCTACTCTACTCGTGTTTATCGAAAGGAGCTGTGACTCTTGAATGTTTATACCCTGAAACTCTTGTTGGGTCTTGAGTGCACTACTGGACTCGATCAAAATGGCTGCCTTCTGAATCTATCTTCATGGAAGGCACTTAGTCATCCTCTTTACTTTCTGCCAGTTCGGTGTAGTGTAGAGAGAGCCAGTAGAGAGAGCCAGTTTGGTGTAGAGAGAGCCAGTTTGGTGTAGTGGTTAAGTGCACGGACTCTAATCTGGGAGAACCGGGTTTGATTCCCCACTCTTCCACTTGCACCTTCTGGATGACCTTGGGTAAGCCGTAGTCCTGACAGAGCTGTTCTTGAAAAAGGGCAGTTTCTGTCAAGAGCTCTCTCAGCCCCACCCACCTACCTCACAGGGTGTCTGTTGTGGGGAGGGGAAGGGAGAGGAGTTTGTAAGCCGCTCTGAGACTCCCTTGGGTAGTGAAGGGCGTGGTATCAATCCAATCTCCTCCTCCTCCTCCACTTGTTCCAGTTCTGCAATATCCTTTTTGGGATACACCAACTAGAACTGCACGCAGTATTCGAAATGAGGCCACGCCATAGATATAAACAAGGGCACTTCAAAGTTGGCCATTTTGTTTTGTTTTCACTTCCTTTCCTAATAATCTTCAAGGTGGAGTTTGCCTTTCCCACCACCACGCCACACCAAGTTGACAGTTTCATCAGGCTGTCTACTACAGCCGCAAGATCTCCTGCCTTCTCAGTCTCTGCCATTTAAGATATATTTCAGATTAGGGGGGGGGGGGGTTCGTTCCAATGTGTATCATCTTGCACTTATCAACACTAGACTTAATTTACAACATTGTTGCCCACTCACCCAATTTAGAGAGATCCCTCTGGAGCTCTTCACAGTCTGCCTTGGTTTCACCATCTGGAATAATTTGGTATCACCTGCAACCTTAGCCACTGTATCACTCAACCCCCATTCCATTCCAGATAATTTATGAATGAATTACAGTTGCAGTACCGTGCTTTCACAAACACTAAATAATGCACTTTCAATCCACTTTCAATGCACTTTGCAACTGGATTTTACTGTGTGAAATGGCAAAATCCACTTGCAAATGATGGCTGAAGTGGATTGAAACTACATTATTTAGCATGTGTGAAAGCGCCTTGTTCTGGTTACAGCAGATTACTTCCTGTAAGAAGGGACCCACCGAAAGCACTCACTTATAGTTCACTAGGGATGCTACCGAATTTTATAACCCTGCTGTATCAGCTTTCAGATTCACTTTACCTTTTGTAAATCAAACTGCTAATAATGCCATTTTCTGTGTCCTCACTGTGAGTTTTCCCTGTTAAATTCATACAATTTTCATGTTAGTTTTTAGGCAGCAACTTTGGCAGGTTCTGCAGCTGGCATTCACTCCACATTTTCTCAACACTGAGGGAAAGGTGCAGCTCAAAACCACATTCAAATAACCCGGGGGGGGGGGACGCTGTATTGACTGCAAAGTCACCCCTGAATGGCCATAGATCTATGCAGAAGGTACCATAAAACCCGATGGTCGAAGAAAACGAAAGCGGCATGCAGTGTGGAGGGTACCATAAAACCCAGTGATCAAAGAAAGTGAAAGCAGCATGCAATGCAGAGGGGGATTTTTGTTCCAATGTGGGTTTGCTAAAACAACGGTGGGAAAAGCCAATGCAGAATCGCCCTTAGTGTAAAAAATTACAAGAGAGAAAGGAATTGGGAACAGCAGCAATGAAAACGGCTAGAAAGGTTCCCAACTGCAACCTAAGAAAGAAGAAAAGACACAAAAGGGCCAGTTGGGGTGTCCATCCTTGTGTTCAGCTTTTGCTTTGATTTGCTGGGGATTCAGCTTCACTAACCCGCCACCTTATCCCACTTATTATCCTTTACCTGTGATTAGATCTTTGCCTACATTCTCAGACGAGAGATCAAAGAGCCCGAGTGTCGGCATCTGTCCCGGAAGTTCACCGAATGGGCGTATGGGCCAGTCCATTCCTCTCTCTATGACCTTTCCGGCATTGATACCTGCGAGAGAAATTCGGTGCTGGAGATCATTGCTTACAGCAGCGAGACACCGGTGGGTATGAGGACTTTCCTGGCTTTTGCAGCAGGGTTACCAGCTCCAGGTTGGGAAATTCCTGGAGATTAGCATGTGGAGCCTGAGAAGGGTGGGGTGGGGTTCGGGAAGGGAGGGACCTCAGCAGGGTATAGATGCCATAGGGTCCAACCAACAAAGCAGCAACTTTCTCCAGGGGAACTGAGTTCTGTAGCCTGGAGATGTGTTGTAATTTTGGGAGATTTCCATACCCCACCTGGAGGTTGGCAACTACAGCTTGCAGTGAATTCTGACGCTTGGCTGCCAGTTAATCCGGGGTCCCCCATCTGAGCTGTGGATCGAAGGGTACCTGGCTCACAGCTCGTGCTCATAACCAGTGGGCTGCTTTTGCTCTAGAGCAGTGGTGTTGGATTCATTTGTTACAAGGGCCGGATCTGATATAAATGGGACTTTGTGGGGCCAGGCCATGTGTGTCATAAAATGTAATGCCAGGTAGCAGAGATATAAACGCTATAAAAGATACAAACACAAAGATATTATTATTTTTACTTAAAATACAAATATGCTTCAAACTCTTGCGATATCCTGTTTATTGAACAGTCTTTGATAACTGACACCTCCCAGACTCCCCCCCACCCCTCAAAAGATGTCCGTCTAAAATGGAAAGGTTGGGGAATAATGGGGTTTGGCAATGCAATTTTTAAAATAAAACATCAAGAAAAAGCACAAGGAAACTAAAAATATAATACAAATATTATATAATATAAAATATAAATTTGAATAAAATAAAAATATAAAATGCTCTGAGCCTAGGAAGATAAAATGTCTGGGCAATGCAAGCTTCTCCCCTCTTCCCCCCCCCCCCGGCC